>NC_057795.1:374529729-374773397 GCF_018294505.1 Triticum aestivum | reverse complement strand
TCGCCGTGCGGCTCTGGCTGCGTCGCCCTGGCCAGCCACCTCGCCGTGTGGCTTCGGCCCGCAGCCGTGGCCATCGCCCCTGGTGGTCACGGGCACGGGCGCCCACACCCGCCCCATTAACCCGTGCCCAATAAGCCGCCCTGGGCCACTAACGTAGGGTCCCCACCCCTAGAACGGAAATTTAAAATAGAAAATATAATTAATAAAATTATCAATTAGTAAATTAATTAAGTTATTTAATCCTGTTTAAATTATTCTAGTTAATTAGTTAATTGAATTAAACCGTATTTAATTAGCTAAACCCTAATTAAACTAAATAGTGTATGACATGCGGGGCCCACATGTAGTTGACCCAGCCAACTGCACAGTTGACTGCTGATGTCAGCATGATGTCATGTTGATGTCATCTTTTACTATTCTGGATAATGTTGAGATAAATAATTAAATTCAAGAAATTAATAAAAACTTTAGAAAATCATGTTAAATAAACCGTAGCTCGGATCGAAAAACTTTATACATGAAAGTTGCTCAGAACGACGAGATGAACCCGAATACGCTACCCACATACATGTGAGATGCCTCTAACTATCTGAACATGGAACATTACCCCTCCGGTCATTTGTCTGACACAGGTCCGGAACCGGGAAAACATTCCCGGTTGATTTTCCCCCTTCACCTATATCGTGTAGCCATATGTTAAGTCACACCCGACACAACATATTGCCACGTTATGCTTTGTGATGCTATGTTTGCTTTATATTTACTGTTTCTTCCCCCTCTTCTCTCCGATAGACCTTGAGATCGCTGCTGATGCCCCTGTGATCGACTACGTCGACGACGACCCCTCCTTGCCAGAGCAACCAGGCAAGCCCCCCCTTTTGATCATCCCGATATCGTCCATTCCATTCTCTCATGCTTGCATTAGATTTTGCTATTGTTATTGTTTGCTCCTATTCTGATGCATAGCCTGCTTTTGTAACCTGCTTATTGTTACCTTACTGGCTTATCCTAAACTGCTTAGTATAGGTTGGTTAGTGATCCATCAGTGACCCCCACCTTGTCCTTGTTGCCCCTGCTTCATCATTGAAGACCCAATCAACGGGATCGAAGACCAGGCCCCGGCACCGCACATCATTTTCCCCTTAGTTGCTCGACACTACTGGGATACTATCGAGTGCCGAGGGTGAGACCTCTACAACACTTCTAATGTTAACCCTGTAGTGTAGCTATTCGGTCGTGGTCATCGAGGGTGATTTCCTCTTTAACCACTTCCGATATGACTCTGTCGTGCAACCCCTCAAGTGTGAACCTCGGGGGTGATTCCTCTTACGTTCACCTTGATGATTACATCGAGTGGAATTCACCGGGGGTGATTCCTCGGGTTTTCCCCTTAATGTTTGGACACACGGATACTTGGACTTTACCACTGTTACTTGGAAAGACGGGTCGACCCTGAGGGGTGCCCGCGCGAGCTTAATTGCGAGTGATGTGGAGTCGGGTTAACCTGGAGGGTGCCCGCGAGATAATTACGAGGCGTGGCCGGGCATTCCTAGCCCTTGCCGCAAGTCCTCGAGACGGGGCAACGGGGTCGCATCTTTTGCGAGTCTCTGCTTGTTACCGCGGGTTCCTAATCCACTACGATTTGGATATTTGATCCAAGAGGCCTCTGGCCTGATAGCACTAACCATCACGTGGGCATAGTATGGGCGTTCTGCGTCGTATACATCATCCAAAGCTTAATAGACGTCAGCGACTGAGTGGCGTGCGCCGGGTTGGACTGCGCAAGCGCCTGCCTTGTTGAAGGAGGTAGCTAGGTCTGCTCACCGGCCGCGTACGCAACGTGCAGGAGTTTCCGGGGAGATGGCCCATGACCCCTGGGGGCATAGGTTTAGTCCGGCGTGCTGACCTCTCTGTTAAGTCTAGGTCGGGTTGCGGCGTATTGTTTGGCCGAGGCCGGGCATGACCCTGGAAAGTGTGTCCGGCCGGAGTTAAGCGATCGTGGTGGGTAAGTTGGTGCACCCCTGCAGGGAAGAAAACATCTATCGATAGCATGTCCTACGGTAACGGACACTTGGAGTTGTATCCCAATCGATACAACTAGAACTGGATACTTGTGATGAGAACTGGATGGTGATGAGGATTTGATTGTGATGATAACTGGATAGTATGGCTCTGGGATTGCTTTCTCGCAGGGAGTCGAGAAAGGATCTCTGGCCGAGGTTGATAACACTACTACCACTTTACTTTATGCTACTCTACTCCCTCTTGTTTGCTGCAAGATGGTGGTTTCCAGAAGATGCTAGTCTTCGATAGGACTAGACCTTCTCTCTATTCTGGCATTTCCGCAGCCCAGTCCACATATACAGCCTTCCTTTGATAATGTTGCATATGTAGTGTAGATCCTTGCTTGCGAGTACTTTGGATGAGTACTCACGGTTGCTTTGCTCCCCCCTTTTTCCCCCTTCTTTCTTCTTTCTGGTTGTTGCAACCAGATGGTGGAGTCTAGGAGCCAGATGCCACCTTTGACGACTGCTGCTACCCCGAGGGTGCCTACTACCACGTGACGGACGCCGAGGACCAGGAGTAGTTAGGAGGCTCCCAGGCAGGAGGCCTTGCCTTTTCGATCGATGTTGCTTTTGTGCTAGCCTTCTTAAGGCAACTTGTTTAACTTATGTCTGTACTCAGATATTGTTGCTTCCGCTGACTCGTTTGGTATTCAAGCTGATGTATTCGAGCCCTCGAGCCCCTGGCTTGTAATATAAAGCTTGTATTATTTTAATTTGTATCTAGAGTTGTGTTGTGATATCTTCCCGTGAGTCCTTGATCTTGATCGTACACATTTGCGTGTAATGATTAGTGTATGATTGAATCGAGGGCGTCACAGTTGGTATTAGAGCCAACTACCTGTAGGTAGCCCCTTTCCAACTCCTTGGCCGAAGTCGAGTCTAGTCAGTACAAAAACCTTTACTAACATGGCTGTGTGGTCTTACGGGCCCACGTCGCCATATGGGTGGTATTAGGATCTTTTACTCCTCGTCTATACTCTCGGACTCTGTTCTCTCTTCTATTCGGGTTAAATGAATTTACTAACTACATTAGGTTCTCATAACGACTTTCCCCGGAGAGCCCCTTCATTCAGGATGGTTGGCTGCTTCACTAGAAGACTTCGAAGATATTCTCCGATCTACTCCCGAGAACTTGTGTTCATTTCTTTTGTAGTCCCTTAACACCTTTGAATCCCTAGGGATAACTGCATATCCTTGTCGCTCATACATTCATCCCCAGTTGCTCTTGTTATTACAAGATGCCTCGAAATACTCTCCACTGTTCTGAGAACCCCTCCTGCAACTGCCTTGAAGTTCTTTGCTGCATGAATACTCCTACGAATAATTCCTCACATGGATTCTTCATCCCCGTGTTTCACAAAAGTCTTCGAAATACTATTCGATCTTCTGAAAATCCTCAGCAACTTATTGCTCTTGAAATTCTTGCGCGCTTGCATTATGGTTAAATCCCATAAGCTTAGTAATCTTATTGGCATCCTTTGTCACTATCATTTTGAGCTCGTTGATTCAATATGTTGATGCTCGCAATCCCCAGTCAAAACTAGCATCCGTCCTTTTGACTCAGATGTCACTCCAGACATGAGCTTGTTCTCGGCAAATCAAACCTTGATTGATTGTCGAGATATGTTTTTTGTAACTTACTTATCTTTTGATCAGAGCCTCTGCTTCCCCCCCCCCCGATTTGGTAATCATAATTCCTTCGTATTTAAGCTTTGAAATTATTCAGATGTCCCTATAATCTGATGCCTTTGCGTTATTTCTTCTTCTGGTTGAACATCGACACTCATATCGGATTCCTTGCGGTTCGCCAAATCCTTGTTGGATAATTATCCGACATTGTCCTTCACATCCAAAACTCTTGTGAGTTATTTCCTCGATACATAATGCCTTTGGTAAATTGTATTCTCTGCTTTTGTCAACCATGCTCTGCTTTCGAGTTGGTGTTATTTACTCTTGAAGATTGTGGTATATGTTCCTAAGATGCCCCTATGGGTTGAACCTATGCCTTCCATAAATCCGTGTGAACCCGAAAGATTCACGGGTCTTACTCATCTGGTATTACACCAGGTAAAACTTTTAACACTAATGCCTTCTTCAAAACAAGAAGTGAATGAAAGGTTATGCGTTGGAAAAGTGGGAGTCGACCTTGAACTTTGTGTTCATGCCCATGGACACGATGAAGATCCTATTATGGAAGCTTCTTGTAATAATAACTTTTTCCTTGATATAATATCATCTGTTATATGTGAATTGATCCTTGGCAATCATGGTTCCGACAATATTTTCTCCTTGATTCCATTTCTCAGACAAGTTAAAGCACTTGTCTTCTACCGATAAACACATCTCCGCAAACTCTGTTTTGATCTTCCTTCGAGTATTACCCTCCAGTATCTCGAGGATATCAAAGAAACTGTGTTGCTTCCTATGAATCTTCATCGAGTATTGCTTCTCGTCGATTCCAATTTCCCTTGGGTTCTGAGCTGTTATTCACTCTAGGACACCGATAAGTGAATCAATTATGCACTCCAAATCAATAACTCTAAGTAATTTTCGTTGCTTACGAGTTTAATAATCCTTCAAGTCATTTCTAGCCTGATAGAATATATCATTATCATGCTAAATTTTAACTATGCTACCAGGTCCTTTCTGGAGCACAATTTTCGACGACGAGCTAAGCTTATGTCGATCTTCCTCGTCATACCATTTTGCCATGAACACAAGGTTGCTTTCGAGTTTGTGTCGTACTCGTGGTTCAATTAACCTTACACTTCATCATTTCTTTTGCTTAATGTCGTCGTTAATCGATTACATCTTCATGAAACCTCTCGATAAATGTCTCGTGATCATCATCATCATTCCAAACTTTTCTAGGATATCAACCGAATTCATGATGAGAAATACCATCCTTGCCCCCTCGATGAATTGTTGCTGAGCCCGTGGGCCCCATCCTCATCTTTTCCTAGCTGAAATTGTATGACTTATTTTATAAGTTGTTCCGATGGATCCTTTGTGTATCCGAAGTCTGAGTTTCCCTGATGACCATGTCAACACTATCCCGAAGCATGTGTGTGGTACTCCGATCATCATCAAGAACATTGGGAGCGCAATGCTAACTGTTCTTGATCAATTATCCAAACACCGTTGTATGGGTAAACCTCATAAATTCCTTGCCCCTTGTCTAAACGGCTTAATACTTGGAGCCCTATCATGCTCTGCCTTTCCTTGGGAAAGTTATTCTAACACTTGGGTATAAACATCTTTCCTTTCCATTGGTCTGGTTATCATAATAAACACATTTTCCTTTCCATTGGTTTGCTAACCTTTCTTGTGATCTATATATGTTATAAGCAGAAATAATTCCCTGCTTATGGAAACACCTCGGTTTACAACTTCTGTCAGTGTTGCTACTCATCCTGGTAACCCCGATGGACGAGAACTTCGCCTACTGGTCGCCTCGTTCAGCGAGCAGGAAAATAGTTCTCTCTGTCCCTCGCCCTTGGTACCAACGTGTTGACAACATAACTGACAGTCTATCATCTGACATGCCTTGCTATCGGCCCCCTTTCTACCTTTAACCCACATGGTGGGCTCATAACCCACAGTTCCACAGGATCGGAACCTGACTCTCCTGTATATCCTTTTCTTCCGAAGTATCATTTGCTCTTGGCTTTGTGTTTTGTCACGAGCCACCTTCCGAGATATGATCTATTCCCGATACTCTGAACCCCCTTCTCACACTCTGTTCAGGTATCGATCGTTTGTCCATTCGCTCGAAACTTCCTATTGTACCTTCATATTTTGCTCTCGATGTTTTCTTAAGTTTCAACTCAAGAGATACTTCTGCCACATTCCCTGAATTGTTTACCAGATAATTAACCCTATAAGGGTCAATTCTCCCGAAGTTATTCTTTACTTCACCACTTAAATCTCGGGACGAGATTTCTTGTAGTGGAGGAGATTTGTAACACCCCGAGATTCATGCCACAGTAATCTCCCACTAATCATGCCATGTCATCATGTTTACCTTGCCTAGTTGCCACTTGTTCAAAACATCAAGTCCAAAATTCAAAATTTCTCAAACATGAATACAAAAATGTTCATCATGTGCCAAATATTCCACAACTAATATTGGTGGTGAACCAACATTTTTGCAAAGGGTTTAAGTGGCCTAAACTACTTAAAGCAGTGGCTAAAACAATAGTTTAAATGCCTTTTTACTTTATAAAAATTTCAAATCATTCAAACTCCTCCCACAACTTTTTTGTGGAGTTGCCAACATATTGCAATGTATTTATGTGGCCAAGTCCACATTTTTACAAAGACCAATTGGGCAGCTCAAAATATTGCACAGCAGATTCTACAAACAGAATAAAAATAAAACAAAAAGAGAAAGGCCAATACCCCCTTTCCCCAACGGGATTCAAACCTCGCCGCCCAGTCGGCACCCCCCCCACAGGCCGGCCACCCGTCGCCCCATACCCCACCCGACAGAAACCTAACCACTATCCCCACTTCCCCCCACAATCCCACTCTCTCCCTCGTCCCCCCACTCGCTGGATCTGGATCGGGGAGGACCCCCATCCCGCGCCGCCTCGCCGCCCATCGACGCCGCCCCGTAGCCTGCACATCTCGCTGCCACACAGGCGCGGGCCCGACTCCGCTCGCCGCTCGACCGTCCCTCGCTGAGACTGCCTCGCCCCATCGACATCGCCCTCAACCTCTTCGTCCCCGACGGCACCACCACGTCCGACGTCGCCCCCGCCCCTCGTCCTCATCACTGCGCCGTCCTCGACCCCTCCTCAACTGCGGCTCCTCCAAGCCTCGTCGGCGTTCCCGTGCAACGGGGGTGAGCCGCCATCCGTCCTCATCTTCCCCTCTACCCCGATGCGTCCACCACACCCGCGCCTCACCCCGCCTTGGGCCACGCGCCGGGTCGCGCCCGTGTAGCGCTGTCCACGCCCGACGCGAGTGCCCGCGAACCGCGGCCCTTCTCGGCGCCGTCATGGCGCCCCGCGCCACGCGCCCCCGCGAACCGCGGCTGCCCTTGCGCCACAGCCGCCCCCCACCTTGCTCCTCCACCTGCTCGCCCCCCCCCACGGCGACCACCCTGGCCAGCCACCTCACCGTGCGGCTTCGCTGCGCCGCCCTGGCCAGCCACCTCGCCGTGCGGCTCCGGCCCGCAGCCGTGGCCATCGCCCTGGTGGGTCACGGGCACGGGTGACCACGCCGCCCCATTAACCCGTGCCCTATAAGCCGCCCTGGGCCACTAACGTAGGGTCCCCACTCCTAGAACGGAATTTAAAATAGAAAATATAATTAATAAAATTATCAATTAGTAAATTAATTAAGTTATTTAATCCTGTTTAAATTATTCTAGTTAATTAGTTAATTGAATTAAACCGTATTTAATTAGCTAAACCCTAATTAAACTAAATAGTGTATGACATGCGGGGCCCACATGTAGTTGACCCAGCCAACTGCACAGTTGACTGCTGATGTCAGCATGATGTCATGTTGATGTCATCTTTTTACTATTCTGGATAATGTTGAGATAAATAATTAAATTCAAGAAATTAATAAAAACTTTAGAAAATCATGTTAAAATAAACTGTAGCTCGAATTGAAAAACTTTATACATGAAAGTTGGCTCAGAACGACGAGATGAACCCGAATACGCTCCCCACATACATGTCAGATGCCTCTAACTATCTGAACATGGAACATTACCCTCCGGTCATCTGTCTGACACAGGTCCGGAACCGGGAATACATCCCGGTTGTTTTCCCCCTTCACCTATATCGTGTAGCCATATGTTAAGTCACACCCGACACAACATATTGCCACGTTATGCTTTGTGATGCTATGTTTGTTGTATATTTACTATTTCTTCCCCCTCTTCTCTCCGGTAGACCCCGAGACCGATGCTTGCCCCTGTGATCGACTACGTCGACCGACGACCCCTCCTTGCCAGAGCAACCAGGCAAGCCCCCCCTTTGATCATCCCGATATCGCCCATTCCATTCTCTCATGCTTGCATTAGATTTTGCTACTGTATTGTTTGCTCCTATTCTGATGCATAGCCTGCTTTTGTATCTGCTGTTGTACCTTACCTGCTTATCCTAAACTGCTTAGTATAGGTTGGTTAGTGATCCATCAGTGACCCCCACCTTGTCCTTGTTGCCCCTGCTTCATCATAGAAGACCCGATCAACGGGATCGAAGACCAGGCCCCGGCACCGCACATCACTTTCCCCTTAGTTGCTCGACACTACTGGGATACTATCGAGTGCCGAGGGTGAGACCCTCTACAACACTTCTGATGTTAACCCTGTAGTGTAGCTATTCGGTCGTGGTCATCGAGGGTGATTTCCTCTTTAACCACTTCCGATACGACTCTGTCGTGCAACCCCTCAAGTGTGAACCTCGGGGGTGATTCCTCTTACGTTCACCTTGATGATTACATCGAGTGGAATTCACCGGGGGTGATTCCTTGGGTTTTCCCCTTGATGTTTGGACACACGGATACTTGGACTTTACAACTGTTACTTGGAAAGGCGGGTCGACCCTGAGGGGTACCCGCGGCTTGGAGTGATGTGGAGACGGGTTAACCTGGAGGGTGCCCGCGAGATAATTACGAGGCGTGGTCGGGCATTCCTAGCCCTTGCCGCAAGTCCTCGAGACGGGGCAACGGGGTCCATCTTTCGCGAGTCTCTGCTTGTTACCGCGTGCTCCTAATCCACTACGATTTGGATATTTGATCCGAGGGGCCTCTGGCCTGATAGCACTAACCATCACGTGGGCATAGTATGGGCGTTCTGCGTCGTATACATCAGCCGAAGCTTAATAGACGTCAGCGACTGAGCGGCGCGCGCCGGGTTGGACTGGTAAGCCCTGCCTTTTTAAGGAGGTAGCTAGGTCTGCTCACCGGCCGCGTACGCAACGTGCAGGAGTTCCGGGGAGATGGCCCATGACCCCTGGGGGCATAGGTTTAGTCCGGCGTGCTGACCTCTCTGTTAAGTCTAGGTCGGGTTGCGGCGTATTGTTTGGCCGAGGCCGGGCATGACCCAGGAAAGTGTGTCCGGCCGGAGTTAATCGAGCGTGGTGGGTAAGTTGGTGCACCCCTGCAGGGAAGAAAACATCTATCGATAGCCTGTCCTACGGTAACGGACACTTGGAGTTGTATCCCGATCGATACAACTAGAACTGGATACTTGTGATGAGAACTGGATGGTGATGAGGATTTGGATTGTGATGATAACTGGATAGTATGGCTTTGGGATTGCTTTCTCGCAGGGAGTCGAGAAAGGATCTCTGGCCGAGGTTGATAACACTACTACCTACTTTACTTTATGCTACTCTACTCCCTCTGTTTGCTGCAAGATGGTGGTTTCCAGAAGATGCTAGTCTTCGATAGGACTAGACCTTCTCTCTAGTCTGGCATTTCTGCAGCCCAGTCCACATATACAGCCTTCCTTTGATAATGTTGCATATGTAGTGTAGATCCTTGCTTGCGAGTACTTTGGATGAGTACTCACGGTTGCTTTGCTCCCCCCTTTTCCCCCTTCTTTCTTCTTTCTGGTTGTTGCAACCAGATGGTGGAGTCCAGGAGCCAGATGCCACCTTTGACGACTGCTGCTACCCCGAGGGTGCCTACTACCACGTGACGGACGCCGAGGACCAGGAGTAGTTAGGAGGCTCCCAGGCAGGAGGCCTTGCCTTTTCGATCGATGTTGCTTTTGTGCTAGCCTTCTTAAGGCAAACTTGTCTAACTCATGTCTGTACTCAGATATTGTTGCTTCCGCTGACTCTTGTGTATTCGAGCTTATGTATTCGAGCCCTCGAGGCCCCTGGCTTGTAATATAAAGCTTGTATTATTTTAATTTGTGTCTAGAGTTGTGTTGTGATATCTTCCCGTGAGTCCTTGATCTTGATCGTACACATTTGCATGTATGATTAGTGTACGATTGAATCGAGGGCGTCACAGTTTCCCCACCTTCCATCCACGAAATCCATCAAATTTTACCCCCGAAATCATCAATTTCCGCCCCAATATTGAGTTCCTCGAGTTCATCCTCGGATTTGGAGCCCGGACATCCGCCCCGACCCCTGGACATCCGGCCACCCCGGACATCCGGCCATTAGCCCGGACATCCGGCTCCTGGAGCGCATTTTTGCCCGTGGTTCTAGACATCAGGTCCCGGACATCCGGCCAAACCCCCGGATTTCCGCCCCCTGGCATTTCAGCCTCCAGTGTTTCACCATTTTGACCATATCTTTCACATCCGGAGTTCGATTTTCGCGTTCTTTAGCTCGTTGAGTAGCTATTGACACCCCCCATCCATCTAGATAGGTTGCAACACCATTTGAATCCATCAAAGTTTCCAAAATTTGGCAAGTTTGCCTAGGGCTCCCACCACATCATCCCGCATAACCACCACCGACTTCCGCAACCTAACTCATATTGCACCCCATTGCATTTGAGGTTGTTTGAGTAGTGATTCGAGTCTCCTAAGGTGTTTCGGCTACTTAGGGATGATTGCTTCTTCATCAACCACCACCACCATTTCCGCATAACCTTGCCCACCATACACTTTCGATAACCCAACTTAACCCAATTTTGTTTGAGCTTGTTTGAGTTATGGCTTGTGTCTCCTAAGGTGTTTCGGCTACTTAGGGACGACAACTTCAACTTAGAAATGTGTATAGCCCATCATTCCACATCCGCATTGCCAAGTGCAAACCACCACCGCTTTCCGCTACCACCATTTTGACATTTGACGTTTGAGATTTTGAGTTTGCAGTTTTTCCGTTTCCTAGGGTGTTTCGGCTAACTAGGAATGAGTCGACGTCGTCAACACCGCCTCTCATCATCGCCCCGAGGTCGTCATCGACTTTTACCACTTCTCCATCATCCGTCCATGGCGTACATACGAGAAACCCTCAACAGTAACCTCCATATCTTCTTGGTATCGTGGTATCCCTCCATTATATATTCCCCTTGCCATTGCATTGTTAACCCCTAGCCCATTTTGTGTTACTTTCCTATCGAGACTAGCCATTTGAGTATTGACGGCAACGTGACTTGTGCACATTAGTGATCATACTTCCCATAGCATACATACCATATCATCGTGGTTGCATATATTGGTATCATATCTTGTGTCACAAGTTTGTTCCCGCATATACACAATTGCTATCTTGGTTGTGCATTGTGCCAAAGTGGTCATACATAAAAAAAGAGAATAAAGCTTTTAAGAAAAAGAGAAAGAGCAAAGAGCTTGTAAGCAAGTGCCATAGTATCATACCACATTGCATATAAGATTGTCATATCCGATCATCTTGGATCATCTTGAGAGAAACACCGGGGACCATACATACATAGCATACTTTGGATAGAAAGTTTATCCATTTTGCATCTTATAGGTTGTGCACAAGTGTCGCATCCGCCTATAGAGCAATCGTGCTAGCGTCTCTCTTGAGTTGTGCAACACGAGCATTTTCCGTGGATTCCACATTTTGTGCTCATTCCTTGGTTGCACGACCCCATTTATCTATCCGTGTGTGCGTTTCTGTGTGCCATCCATATTGCTATTGGTCCATTTGTTTCACTTGCGAATTTGTGAATCTCTTTCAACATTATTGACTGTTGCTAACATTTTGCATCAAATTTTTGTGCCACTATCCTCACCGAGCTCCACCATAAGCCTTACTTGTGTAGGTGTGAGAACCGACAAGAATTGATACCAATTGTGCTATTTCCTTGTTACACATTTGAGTGATCATTGATCCATCTTCAACATTGGTCAAGGTACATTTGGTAGAGTTCTTATCTTTCTCCCACTCATATTTGCTCGAGTCTTGTGATGGATAGGCAAGGCATTTCCTCTCCGGTCCTCAACAACCACGATGGCGTGAACAACTACAAGACCAAAGCGTCCATCTTCGATCTACAACGACAAATGCAAGACGCACAATCATGATTGCGAGAGCTCATCGAGAACATCTCCAACGACATTCGTCACTACGAAGCAAGGAAAAGGGACTACATCGACAAGAAGCTTTCCGCACAAAAAGAGGAGCAAGATGCAAGGCTGGAGGAGATTAGAGCCTTGATCAAGTCTTCTTCCCCTTCGTCGTCTTCAAGGCGGCGACATTTAAGCCACAAGTCTTCGGAGCGCGAAAACGATGCAAGCGCAATTCGTCCACGTCCACATCTTCGTGATGACCACCGTCACAATCGTGATCAACATCGTCATGAAGGGCAAGTCACCTCCAAGCATCATGTGCACGGCGACGACGAACGCCTACGAGCTCAAGCACGACAACGACATCATCATCATGAAGATGCTCCAGAAGTGAAAATGCACAAGTCCCAAACAGCCCTACTTCACGCCAAGTCCAAGCTTCATGAGCAAAAGAGAAGACCGCGAGACGAGCACCACCAAGACGGAGCTACGGCACCACCACCACTTCGGCATCTTTGCCAAGTGCTATCAAGCATCTTCGCCTTTGGACGTACGACATCTTCGCCTACTTCCCACGAGTACGCCTACAACGACTCATCAAGTCCAAGGGCGACCACCTACAAGCCCGAGGGGCGACACTTCCATCTCGGAAGCCCCTCAAGAAGATGGCCGAGCATGGGAATTCCCTTCGGTCATGGAGACGAGCTACGAGGTGCCACATCATATGGGCCCTCCCACACCAAGACGGTGACAAACGGTTCGAGCAAGGGCCATCCCCTTCAACCACGCGCACAAGCCGAACCCTCTTCAACAACATGAAGAAGGCGCCCATATTGGACTCATACTCCAAGTCAAGCTACGCGACCGCACATGGAGACTGGCACCAACATCTCTCCGACATCCACATATGTTGAGATGCCCATTTGTCATGTGAGGAGAGCCACCACCCCATGAGAGAGATGAGTGACTCCACCATATATGACATTGAGAGCATTTCCTATGAGAGAATGAGTGTGACCACCACTAGCTCCACACATGAGAGTATTCCACACATCCTATGTGAGGTTGAGCGCCATTTGAGTGACTCCACCAACCATATGAGTGAGAGCATCCTTGAGGGAGTGAGTGAGCCACAACATGTAGTGAGTGAGGTAGTTGAGATGGCATGTGAGGCCACTATGATTTCTAACGACTTAAACTCTACTCCTAGTGTGTTTTCTTCTTTGGTGCTAGGTCTCCTACATGAAGACATGCCTATCCTCGACGAGTCCACCCCTCCAATGGAGACGGCGATGGCCATGGTGGACAATGTTGCACCCCCACATGGTTCCATCAAGATGAAGATGGCAACGAGTGCATCTTCAACACCTCACCTACAACACATGAGCGACGCTCCAAAGGTAACATAGGTGATGGTGCTTCTCTTGTCCCACTAGTGGACTCTCTTGACATTGATTGCTTGCATGATGTTAACCCACCTATTCCCATGCTTCATGCTAGTGCGACTTCCTCATGTCATGACTTACCTATTTATGGTGAATATGATGATGAGCATGTTGAGTTGCCTAGTTGTGATGCTATGCTTCATAGGATATCGTGTGAAAATTGTATTGGTCACTTCATGTTTGACAATCCTTTG
Source organism: Triticum aestivum (assembly GCF_018294505.1). Taxonomy (NCBI): domain Eukaryota; kingdom Viridiplantae; phylum Streptophyta; class Magnoliopsida; order Poales; family Poaceae; genus Triticum; species Triticum aestivum. The sequence continues at coordinate 374,759,728 of NC_057795.1, read as the reverse complement.
AACTTGTCATATGCTATGAGTGAGATCTCCCATATTGCATCATTTCAATCTCAACATAGTAACTATGCATGCCCCATTAAATAAATCCTATTTGCACTTATGCATAGATGACGAGATGATGGTCATTGGCTTTTGTTTTTCATGTGATGATATTGCCATGCTTCCTTTACATGATTTGCCGCAATTCATCTACTATGCCATGCCATGATCAAATTGTTCCAAATATGATTTGTTTTGGATGTTGTCAATATTCTCCATGTGATGTTTCCATTAATGCTCATGAGGAGACCCCCATAGTTTCCTCATACATATTAGGATATTTTGATGCATTCCATACTTTGCATGATTCCCATACTTGCGTGCACCATATGCATTCCATGAATAACAACGCTCTAGCTATTTCTCATGATGCATTACATCCTTTGAGTCTCCATTATGCCGTACATAATAAAAACCTCTCATGATGGATGACATGTTTCTATATCACGCATCTCATTATTTGAGCATTTGACATTTTGTGCTAACCGACACATGCACGTGCGCATCATGATGGATGATGTGTACATATATCACGCACACACAATTTTCCCTTTGTTTTTGTTTTGTGTAGGTACTCATGTATACTCATCAACATCTCCATCCCAATAGTTGACGAAACGAGCTCTTGAGAGCAATGATGACTTGGGATCCCGGTGAAAGTACATATAGTCCCCATGTATGGTTTTGGCAATTAAATGACAATCCTAATGGACTAATGTTTGCATTGAGATATACATTTGAAGGAAAGTTCCATTTGCAATGCATGAAGAATATTGGACGAATTAATGGATGAAATCCATCAACATAAATATATGCATTGATACTTGATAATGAATGACAATTCCTATGAAGAAATAATGAAATAAAGTTATATAGGAAGGTTTGTTCCATGGGTAATGCAAGGAGATTGAATGGATTCAGAGTGAATGCCATATACATATAGTTGTGCATCAAGATTAATCATGGAGCAAAGATAAATGTTGACCAAAATGAAGATCGAAGATTGAATTCAAAGATGGTCAACACACAAGCGCAAATCATGTGCCACGTGAGGTCTTGTGGTATGGCTAGAATTTGTCAACTGCGCTTTGTGTACTAACCCATTATATGTGTTTTCTATGTCTGTGTGGGTTACGTGATTCTCATGGACTTACATCAAGAGAAAGATTTCAAGTGCCCATGAGAGGATGACATCAAGTGATGATGATCATGGTTTACAAGGGCAAGTTCAAGATAGGCAGTCTGGAGAATTACATGCTTGAAGCTTGCAGATATCATGTGATGGACACGTGAAGATGAATACAAAGCAAAGCTTCCCGCAGTGTGTATGGGGGAGCTACTTGAAGACTTCACCAATGTCTTGCCTTCAACTTGAGACAAGAAGAAACATCAACATCAAGCTCAAGTGAAAGGCTCGAGTCAAAGATATTAGTTCCTTTGACGTTAGTGTTGTGGAATGATGACCACCGAAGAAACACATACACTCAAGAATGGATTCTCGATAGCTATGTAGTATAGCTCTTTTATGATTCTTGATTTATAGGGATCCCGCACTATTAAGAGGGGATCAAAGGGTTTCGTGATGGATTTGCTCAAGTCAACATCTTATTTACACAATTCCACTCCTATCCTATATACCAAACAAAATCCAAAGCCAAATAGGTTTTCCAAATATATGATAACACCTTTGCATATTTGGCATCCTCAATTTTGGTTGATCTTGGATGGTTCCTATGTTAGGACCTCGGGTTTTTCTCTAGCTTCAAAATGAGCCCAAGATCATCAAAATTGGAGTTCGTATGAAAAAGTTATGCATGTTTTACTTTCGGTATGCTGGTTGTTTTCTGCGGGGACGGAAGTTCCAGGCAGCCCGGAAGTTCCGGGGGCCGGAAGTTCCGGGCAAGTTCCGGGTTAACCAGAGAGTTTGCACATATGTGTACAATAGGGGGCCCGGAAGTTCCGGGCTTGCCCATAAGTTCCGGGCTGCGTTTTTTTGTGCGTAACGGGCAGATTAGGTGGGGCACTATATAAGGCACCCTTCTTCCCCATCGAGGCAGAGCTTTTGGATCTGAGATTTCCCCATTCTTTTGAGCTCTATCCTGCTCCCCCAAGCCTCAAAACTCCAATCCATTTCGGGGAAAACTACCCCATGAATCTAGGGTTCATTGGTTGACCTCCTCCGTTGTTCCTCTCCTCTCCCATCCCTCCTTAGCATTAGTTGCTTTTGGCGGGATTTGAGAGAGAGGGATTTGAGCCTTCTCGTGCTACACCCCGAAGAGATTTGTGAGAGTTCTTGAGAAGATTTCATCCAAGCATACAACCACTCCTCCTCTCTCTTTTGATCAAAGCAATTTGTGATTTGAGCAAGTCTTGAGCATTTCCCCCTTGATCTTGTTACTCTTGGAGGTTGGAGACTCCTAGGCGGTAGGAGTGCTCCGGTGAGGAATCAACTTGTGATTTGTCCCCCGGAAAGTTTGCTAAGGTTTGGAGGCCGCCTCAAGGTCTACCACTAGTGGTTGGGAATCACCTTTGTGGTGATATCTCAAGGAGAACAGGGTGAGCCTTCGTGGTGTTGGTGTGCCTTCATGGTAACATCCACCTCTCTAATGGTGACTAGCTTCCCTCCAAGGAAGTGAACATCGGGATACATCCTCGTCTCCGTGACTTTGGTTATCCCTAACCCTAACTCCTTACTTGTGGTTTACTGTGGTCATTTGACCGTGCATTCCCTATATCTTGTTGTCCTCATTATATTGTGGTGGTTCATTATATTGTGTTGGTCATTTCCTTGTAGAGATTATTTAGGCCTACACTTCACATTCCGCAATTCATACTGCTACTATTGATATACTTTGTGATTAATGTGAATTGCTAACTTGTGTCATACACTTCCATATATTGCGATATTGCTCAAGTAAGTTTGTGTAACTTGAGTTTGCTTGTATCATTCAATATCTCGTGATATACATTGAGTAAGTTTGTGTGACGTACTTGTGCTTACTCATATCCTCATTGTTCCCATTTTGTTTATGCTAAGTTGTTGGTGCACTTAGTGAGCCTAGTATATTTAGGATTTGTGCTTGAAAAGTATCCGCTTAGTTTATTTCCGCATTAGGATATAGCCAAATCCACAAAAGATTTTAAAACGCCTATTCACCCCCCTCTAGGCGACATGGTGGTCCTTTCACCCGGGGACTACTATTACCACCATTCTCTTTGCACAAGGACTATGCGCATCTCTTTTACTTGGCTCTCACACGGCTATGGGCTATATATCACTTGTCCCTTTATGCCCATACTATTGTGTTCACTTTGCATGTTATGCTTGCTCCGATGCCTTTGCCATGCAATTGTGACCCTTGCTTTCATCTACCCATGATTCACCATTATGCTACTACTATGTGTATTTGCATGCTTGGTGGATATACTTGTTGCTATTGCCATGTTTACCATGTGCCACATGCTATTGTTGATTCTTGTGTTGGGAGAGTCATGATGTTCCATTGCTATTTAAATAGGACGTCTTGCCAATACAATGATGATACTTTCCCCATATCTTGCTTTCATGCTTATGCTATGACATGTGAATTATTCATGCCCACTATTTGCACCAATGACATGCTTGCCATGATTCCTCCTAGTATGTTGCATCTTCGCACTACTAGCTTGCTTGACTTGATCGCTATGATTGCTTGCTATGTTGCATCACCCATGTTCCACTATTACTTGCTTTCTTGGGTTGATGACATATATGCTCATGCCTCTCACATGATATATCTTGATCATTGTCTCTTGTCTCAATTAGTTGCCTCTCTCACATCCACTTGTATTGAGTGCAACCATACTATGGTTATTGCTCTTGGAGACTTTGACATATTACTTGTGATGCATGCTTGTTTGATTAAGCCTCTTGTATTTGGTTGTTCTTGCATCATATGCCTCCATACTATGAAAAGCTCCCTTGTCCTTTCTTATGATGAGCATGATGCATACACTTGTTGGGTATCTTACCTCACGAATGATAGGTGTTGCATTTGCACTAACCTCATTTGTTTTTCCGTGTGTTTGCCATGTTCTTTCGTTTTGAAGGATTCACAAGGTGGTACCATGATGAGACAACTTGGTCATGTGAAGGCATACACGATGTGTGACACCAACATTTTTGACATTCTCATAAAGGTGAACTCCTTCCCTTTGAGCCTTCCTCAATTGCGCATATTGGATGGGTCACTCTTTCATTGTTGTTTCCTTCTTGTTGTGTACATGTTACATCTATTGGATGGAGGAGCGGCATTGATGATTGGCTCTATGGACCTTCACATTGAGGAGCACTCACACTTATTGGATGCACCTTCGGAACTCCACTCTTGCCACAACATCGAGCATTGGTACACCAACACCTCCATATTTGTTGATTGTGCTCATACATGTCATGCTCGATGGACATATCATACTTAACACAAGTTTGCACCCCATGCATGGACTGACTCACATTATGATTGCCTTGTTGCATCTCTTTCCATGTCATCCATGATATTTGAGCTTGTGCACTTCCTTAGCAAATTTGCTTTGATCTACCTTGATGGCATATTCATACATCATGATCATATTTTCCACCATCAATTGCATGATAACATATACATATTGAGCGTCCATTGCCATGTTCATGCTTTTGATGCACCATCCCATTATGACATCATTTTGCACAATGGTCACATTCATCATATTCACAACACCTTTGTGCATGCCTCGAATGAATTTGTTCACATGAATGCTTTACATCTCATTCTACATCTTTTGGATAAGCATCTTGTGCCTTGCCACACACTACCTTGTCGCACGGACTCATTCTTACATGATGGACATTTTGTGTGCGCTAACCATTGTATTTCCGAGTGTCGCTTGTGTTTGCTCCTTTTGCATGTACCACATACCGGAGACACCTTGGGGTACTTGGATTGCGTCATGCCTTCAACTCCGTCCAACTACAAGTTCGTCCATGACAACCGTTTCCATGGTGATGAGGATCATGATCCGAGGTTGGATCTTTCCCAAGGGGCAGGGAGATGATGCGGAGCATCCCACGTTCATCCCCATGTACACTCCGACTACTCTCCAAGCCCCAAGAGGACATATGACGAGACCTCAAACATACGCCATTGGACACAAGGTGAATTCACTCCTCTTCGAACCGTCACTTTCCACATGTGAGACATGGCTACTACCTCATGCATGGACCTTGCCTATACTTAGGTACAACCGAGATGACCATGGAGAATCAAAGGACCAAGGCCAAGCATGGAAGAGGAGAAGGAAGAAGAGCCAGCTGCTACAGGCCCCGGACATCCGGCCCCAACCTGGACATCCGGCCCTTCTCGCAAGCCCGGACATCCGGCCACAGCCCGAACATCTAGCGCCCATCACAGAACGCGTCCAGAAGCTGGACCTCGCCAGCCCGGACATTCGGCCCCCAGCCCGGACATCCGGACCCCGCCTGTCCAGAGAGCAACCGTAGGGCACCCAGGCCAGCCCGGACATTCGACCTCCCAGCCCGAACATCCGGCCCGTCGCAAAGCCCCGGACATCCAGCACCTGCCTGTGCGCAGAGAACGGGCCAAGGGCCCATGTATCCCCCTCTCACTTACCCCTTCGTGGGCTAGCACTATATATACTCTCCCACCTCCTCCTAGTTAGGGTTAGCAAAGGATTAGCTCATTTGAGATAGAGCTTTGCTCATCCATACGGATCTCCTCCTCGTGAGAGACCGTGGCCTCTTCGGAGAAGATCTACCTGGATTCAAGACCCCTTTACGGGAAGATCCCTCGTGGATTCAAGACCTCCTCTCGGAGATGAACTACCGCCACTTGTATCGTCCTTTGTTGGATTTGGACCGTGTATCTCTTTGTGTTTCTTGGATCTAGCACATATGTGATCATATTCGTGTTGGCTAAGTGTTTTCTCTTGTGATTCCCCGTGATTTCCCTTGTTTCCTTCCGCGCATTCTTCGTGTTCCTCGTAGGGATCCTCTCCAAACGTGAAAGATCGGCCCCTAGGGTTCCGCCGTACATCAACATTTCTTGTGGTTTGCGTTTCTCCTGAAGCATATCTTTTGCTTTCAGAGCAGGCATTTGGCCTCTATTTTTTAAGTCGTCGTTTATTCCATTCACCAATATTGTGATATATAACGATTATGGAGTCATGTATAATTAAATATATCTTTCCCAGTCTCTACCACTAATTTAAAAGCCCTTTATTGACATGGCATTACTCTACCACTGAGTTAAAGGGACTTTTTATTTATTTAAAAAATTAGCCACTTGGATAGCTGGTCTTGTGAAGTAGTACTTCGACTTTGAAATCAGGCTTTACTTCCTTTACTCTATCTGTTATTTAGTGTAAAATCTTCTTGTGAGATCATCTGTTTTTTATTGATGGAGGCGACTGGTTTTCATTGTTTGAAATAATAAATGCTTTGTTTGCGCTCTACTCTTATGAAGAGCTCGTGCTTTGTTCTCTAATAGTTGACCCAATTGCGAGTATTATAGTATTTTTGTTTCCAACAAGGAACTCATTGAAATACATGTGAGAAGTGACTTAATAGTTTCTCTCATGAAAATATTATCAGACTAACAGATTTGATGGTGTCATATTCAATATGTTTTTCGTTAACCAGAGATAAAGATATGTGATGTACATGCGTAATAAAAGTTATTTTGCATGAATAAAGGGATATTTTTTGGTCTGATAAACACCCTCAAATGTGTAATACCGGATCAAACACTAAGTGAGGCAATTTGGCTCCGTGGATATAGGGAGCCTAGAACTTTATTTCATTTGAAAAGGATATTTAAAAATTCTAAGACAATTGATTCCCCCCCTCGGTATAGTTGTTCTGCAGAAATACGTAGAATTCATTAAATACTATATGATGATGTGCAGGCTACGAAAGAAATCAAATAATTTAGCCTCAAAACAACAAAACTTCATGACTAGATCCGGTAGGCTGCTCCGGAGGCCAGGCCAGAGTAGAATGAATCCGCGGCGACATGCTTGATGGATTTGGACTAGGCACGACAACGTGATGACATAACTTAACTACTATGTTGTGATAGAAGAGGTTTTGTGATGACAAAGGGGATTAAGTCATCGACTGCAGGTGCTGATAGGAGGGGGTTGTGCGGGTGTTTGTTTATAGCGAGACAATTGTCCCTCCCATTGTGAGACTATGAATATGGTTCTCCCGTTGCAACGCACGAGCATTGTGCTAGTCTTTCCGACATTGGAGAAATTGGGCCAACAGAAAAACAACCCCCAACATCTTGAAAACAACCCAACACCTCCTCTGTATTAAGGTGGAGCTGGATTTTCCTGCCCGGACGCCCCTATATCTAGCATTCAGCGAGTCTAGCTTCTGACTCGATGAAAGGGGAGCGAGATGGGACGGCCCATGCGCGCGCCAGTCAACGACCTCTTTGATTTGAGAGTGAGTTTTCGGGAGCTAAAAAAGTTTTAGGGCCTCTTTGATTCACGGGATACTAAAAACGCGGGAATAAAAAAAACACAGGATTGAAATGTCATGTTAATCTCAATCCTACAAGATTTTGGTTCGTTTGATTGTAGCATAGGAAAAAACAAAGGATTATTTCAATCATACAAGATTTTGATTTGTTTGATTGTATCATAGAAAAAACAAAGGACTAGTTCAACAAGGTTTGAGTGGATGATAGAAATCCCGTGTGAGGTAGTAAAAAAATAGTTTTTTTATAGAATTCAATTCTATGAATCAAATAACCAACGTGGGAAAAAAATCTTAATGGTTCTAATCCTTAAAAATTCCTATGAAAAATCAAAGGAGCCCTTAGGATGGGTTAGAGTTGCTCTAAAGTGGGCTTGGACTAGGACCAACATGGGCCGTATGGCCTAATCTGGCACGAGCGTGTATCGGCGGCAACACCTCGACGGTCGCGTTTCCTCCTCTTGGCGCCGCCGCTCCCGCCTCCTCTTCCCCACACACTGCAACTCAAACCATCTCGAGCCAAAGCCCCGCTCCCCGCCATTGCGGTCGTCACCATCCCACGAGCCAAAGCTCGGCGCCATGTTTCCCACAGCCGCTCGCGGGAGATGCGTTTGCGCGAGCTCCTGAGTGGCACCTCCTTATGATACGGGGCGCTCGCGCACCTCCCCTCCGAGTAGCCCGGCTGTTCTTGCCTTCCCGCCGCCTATGCGGCGTCGATTCAAGAACCGGTGTCGAGGTGCCCGGCACTGGGCAGCAGGATGATGGCCGCATTCTGGAGAGAGAGGGCGAGGCGAGCCTAGATCCGGCGACCGTTACGCCCGAAGTGCTCCTCCGCATGCCGCCGCCGCCGCCCCTGCCCGGCCAGCCGGAGAGCGGCGACTATGATGCCGAAAATTTGTCCTCTGGTTCCGGTTCCAGGCGGAGGCCCCGTGAGGAATTGAGGCTGACAGATAGGATTCTCAAGGTCCTGCTGCAGGATGGCCCGGGGTTCAGCGCCCGCAAGGCGCTCGACGAAATGAACCTGAAGGTGACCAACGAGCTGGTCAGACAGGTGATGTTCAAGTTTGTTGTGTCTGTCGATAGTGTCAACCGTGAAAGGTACCCGAGGCTGGCATACAAGTTCTTCGTGTGGGCAGGGCAGCAGGAGAGGTACCGCCATAACACGAGCATGTACAACCTCGTTATGAAGGTCTTTGCCGAGTGCGGGGAGGTTAAGGCGATGTGGCGGCTGCTTGAGGAGATGACGGAGATTGGGCTGCCTGTCTCTGCTCGTACATTCCACATTTTGATATGCACATGTGGGCAGGCTGGGTTGAGGCGGAGGCTGGTGGAAAGGTTCATGAAGTCAAGTAGTTTCAACTACCGCCCGTTCAGGAGTTCGTTCAATGCGATATTGCACACGCTCCTGACAATAAAACAGTACTCTTTGATCGAATGGGTTCACCAGAAAATGGTAACAGAGGGGCACACTCCTGATGTATTGACATACAACGTGGTCATGCGTGCAAAGTATTTGCTCGGAAAATTGGATCAGTTCCATAGATTGCTTGATGAGATGGGAAAGAATGGGCTTACACCTGACCTTCATACTTACAATCTCTTGCTTCATGTGCTTGGTAAAGGAGACAAACCGCTTGCAGCTCTCAATTTACTGAACTATATGAGTGATGTTGGTTGTGTGCCTAGTGTGCTCCATTTCACAAACTTGATAGATGGTCTTAGCCGTGCTGGTAACCTAGAAGCTTGCAGGTATTTCTTTGACGAGATGGTGAAGAAAGGGTGTGAACCGGATGCTGTCTGCTACACTGTTATGATTACAGGCTATGTGGCAGCCGCAGAATTTGAGGAAGCCCAGAAGTTGTTTGATGATATGTTAGTGAGAGGGAAGCTTCCAAATGTGTACACATACAATTCAATGATACGTGGGCTTTGCATAGTAGGTGAGTTTGATAAAGCTTACTCTATGCTGAAGGATATGGACTTGCATGGATGCACACCAAACTTCTCAGTGTACAGTACTTTAGTGTGTAGGTTGCGAAATGCTGGAAAGGATTCTGAAGCTAATCATGTTATTAAGTACATGACAAAGAAGGGCCAATATCTTCATTTGTTGTCGAGGTTTGGGGGATATAGAAGATGCTGAGCTGAGAGGGCCTATAGTAAAATGCAGAGTTGCTTGTAATTTGGTTGTTTCCTGTTCAGAAAGAGAGGTCATAAGGGAGTATCCCGTGTAGCCAATTGCACTATAATCGTTATATACTTTGCGTGTCACATTTTGTGTGGGGATACTTATTAGCGAAGTGCACAAATGTATGTTGTATACCATAACTGTTTTATGCAAGAATAAAATTGGACAGGATGGTGGGCACTAGTCATGACTTTTGCGTGGAGACTGCTTAGGAGGGCTCTTCATACAGGGTTGAGGGCCAGTAGATTTTCCATTCACATTTCAAAAAATTGTTGCCGATGTGGTCAACAAGAGGATGAGGTCCATCGGTTTTTCATGTGCTCTTTTTCTCGTGCGGCTTGGTTTTCCTCTCCTTGGTTTGTTCGTTCGGATGCTTTAGTCCAGGGGCATTCCACCTTGCATTCTGTTCTTCTTGATTTTCTTTGCATGAGGCATCCATATGGTTCTCTTTCTAACATTTTTACATTTCTTTGGTGTCTCTGGAAAGCAAGGAATGATTTTCTCTTTGATAGGGCGAAATCTCTTCCTCATCAAGTTCACATTGCTGCTCTTGCGTTAACCTCTAATGTGTATGACAATGCCCTTCTCTTGAATCAGGCTCCAACTCCAACTCAGTTCTCTTCTAATCAAATTCCTTTGCCTGGCAGAACCCTTAGGTCTGATTTGTTGGTTGATGGGGCTAAAATCTATTCGGATGCAGCTTTTAGGACCAAGAAAATTCCAGGTTTGTTGCAAGGACAGGTTGGCACAGGTGTGGGGGTCTTTATTTCCTTACCCTCTAATCGAGGAGAGATCAATGTGCAAGTGCAAGCTTCAGCTCCTTACCCTCTAATCGAGGAGAGATCAATGTGCAAGTGCAAGCTTCAGCTCCTCCAACTTCTACTCCTCTGCAAGCGGAGGCTCTTGCACTAAATTTTGCTGCTTATTTTGCATCTCAACTCAACATTGCTCGGCCTACTTTTCTGACGGACTGCTTGGTTTTAGCGGGGCCTGCTGCTCTAGGTAATGTCTCCACTTCTGAAACTCCATGGAGTATCAGGAAATCTTTGGCTAGTTTTTTTAAGACTACTTATCAGCTGCAGCCAAAGGTGTTTCACATTTCTAGGGAGATCAATGGTATTGCTCATAATCTTGCTCAACAAGTTTTCCGTGCTATTGGCGACACTCGGCTCTCTTGTTTTGCTGCAAGACACACTCATGGTCTTTGCCCAATACTGCCTCTTCTTGAAAATTTTCAGATTCAGGGCTTTAGAATTCATACAGTTCACTGTTATTAATTTTCTCCCTGTAGGTTTTGGTGTGGCAAGTTTTTATCTCAGTTATAGATGGAAGCCTGGGCATGTTCTTTGTTACTTCTTGAGCTCTGCCTTCTCTCTGTACTATGTGTTGTGCTTGGTTTTTTATTCGTTTGCAAATCTCTGGAGTTTGATGCTATAACGCGAAGCTGGAGTTTCATCTTGGTTGCAGATGTATTTTGCTGTTTCTACAGGACCTTGACATGCTTGCTTCAAGAAAGATGGCCGATCAGTATTGAAGCAAAAGGCAACAGCTGTTCCTAGTTTCAGATTCAGAGTGTTCCTCTGCTAGTTCTGACCATGTTGATCATGGTGTAGTGGTCATTTCCACTTTGCCTCATATAGGGTCTTTCTTCAGCTCTCTTTTCTAGATACTGCTACTCCTCTCTATATCTTCAGCAGATCTATGTAATTCTCTTTGTACTTTCTCTATGAGCTGAATGAATTTGGCACTTAGGTGCCTTTGCTTGTTCAAAAAAAAAGTCATGACTAGTGAGTAGTGAACTAACACTGCTTCAATAGTCCTAATTCCTACACACAAAAAAAGTTTTCCTTTTGTTGAGCTCTATTCACAGTAGTTTTGCTCCTAATTTTAGTGCTGAACCAGATGGTGGGCACTAGTCATCAATATTGTTTGTAGTGTCAGCTATTCATCCACGGTACAAGATGGAGCATATGGTTTTACTCAATGACGACAGAACATATAAATGTTAAATGGTAAGTAAAATGCCTTCAAATTTATTTGTCCTTCGATTGGCTAGCACAGAAAGCACTCAAAACTCCCTAGTTTCATTTCTGCCAACCCTAGTATAGGGTTAGTGGATTACATGTCACAAATCAGAAAAAACTGTAGATGGATTGTGCATTATCTGTTAGCACCAAGACCTTAAAGGCTAACCTTTTATTTTGCTCAGTGGTTCTCTTTTAGCTTATTATATCATGTTTTTAAGGGTCAACAATAGCTGCAGCATGGCAGTTTAATTTTTAATATCGTTCTAGTCAATGTCAACCTTCTGTAGGTCTGGTCCTCTGTTTCTTATAATAAAATTTTCAAAATTAATCTGGTAGGTGCATGCCTTCAATGATTCAGCATAATATCCATAGGTTTTATTTATGAGTTGCCAATTTGGTGTTGGTGTCCCAACGCTGGGCATGGATGAGGAAGTGAAGATAATTCGATGAGGTAGGCGTATAGATGCTAAGAAATGGAAGAACAAAGTGTATTCTTTTCTGTAAAGAAACGTCACTAATATGTACGTACTTTATATATAAATGGTACAAAGTCATATCTCTTAGAAACATCAATCTGTAGTCAAAGCTATTGCAAGTGCACACAGGAGAAAGGCCATGGGATGGTGTTGTATGCTGAATCATTTCTTCTCTTCTTTCTTCTCCTCTTTCTTCTCTTCTTTCTTTTCCTCTTTCTTCTCCTCTTTCTTTTCTTCTTTCTTCTCTTCTTTCTTTTCTTCTTTTGCAGGTCCAACAGACACAATGTCAATCTTCCCAACCTTCTTTAATTTCTTTGCGATTGCCACAGTGTCCATCTCGCCTATGATGATCATCTTATTGTCCTTCAGATCTGCAACTATGGAATCAATACCTGCGCACAAAATGAGGTGTGTATTGCATCATTTTCTTGCTGGTATAATATTACTATTAGTTAATACGTCACAGCTCTTCCCATCAGTATATTCATTCATCTTTCCTTATATGAGTTAATATATGGTGCTCATAGAACTAGAAAGGAAAAATACCTCTTTGAAGATTATAACTGCTATATGGCCGAAAACAAACTTTTCCTCATGGCATTAGCAATGAACATTGATAGTGTAAGACTGTAAGTTAAATAACATTTCACATGCGTAGCTATACGATGTGGCTCTGTTGAATGGTGCTTCATGTTAATACTATGCATGACAAGACGATTCCACCTAACACGATTTTTCCTCTCAAGCTTCCTCCTAAAGCCGATGGCAACGATTTGAGATATGCGATGCACTATTGAACTGTCACCCATCTTTATGTCAATGTGTGCAAGAGAATAATTCCACCTAACATGGTTTCTGCTCTCAAGCATCCACCTAAAATCTGTTCAAATGCTTTCAGATACATGAACCACAGATTGAATGGAAAACAAATGATGCAAGAATTTCTATGCCAGCTTCTGCAACTATCAGGCCTACTGTCTTCTTCGATGGAGATACCAGATCAAAACTTCCAAGTCCAACGGCCAAACAAGCAGCAGAGGTGGGAGGTGCAGAGTATTACCGTAGATGTCCGCGACCGCTTCAATAGCCTTCTGCTTCACCTTGTCGTCGGTCATGGTCGGGACCCTCAGCACCACCTTCTGCGAACATACATACAATCCGAGGTTCAGGCGCGAGCAATCGAAGGTATTAACCGAAGAAAGAGCCTGAGCCAACGTCTGCGTACCTGGGCCGCCATCGGAGCTTCTGGAGCTCTGAGTGGAGTGGGTGGAGGAAGGAGAGGAGAGGGAAGTGAAGGCTGAGCTGGGAGGTGAGAATACTCTCTGCCGAGGTATGTGAGCAATGGGAAGAGAAGAAACCAAAGCTGGTGACGGCGTCGGGTTTTGCTTTACATAAAGGTGCAAGTGTGCGTGCTCTTGCTGAACGCTAGGTTGGCACTGACGTTGAGCGATGAGTCAGGCCGGTTTCTGCGTTGCGGAAGAGGTACGCGGATGTGTTTACTTTCCCTTGTATCGTCTGTGACGTCTGAGTCTGCCCGCATCAGCTGCTGTGTGCGTATGTGCGAGATGGCGGCAGGGTCGGCCAGCTGACGGCGAGTGCGTGCCAACCGACCGGCGGCCGCCCCACCCACGCCGTGCGCATGGAGACCAGATTTTATTCCCGGAAGAGGAGGGATGGATTGGGTCGGTCGTGGCCGGAGGCGCCGGTGCTGCCGGGTTGTGGCGCTGCGGACGCCGGGTGACCTGTTGCTTTGCTGGATTCCTTTGAGTGACTGACGAGTGAAGGCGACGGGGATACCTCAGGCGCTCGATTTGGCCTTCTTTTTAGGGCACCACTAGACGCCGGCGCACCGGCCGAAACTTTCGGCCGGTCCAGCCATAGCCGCTCGATGCGAGCCGCGCGGCGGTTGGATCTGGAGCCAAAAAAATAAAATAAAAAATCGCCCCAGCTTCTTCTTCCTCGGGCCCCGTGGCGCATCTCCGGCGAGATCCCCTGCGGCTCGCAGCACGGCGCATCTCCGGTGAGATCCCCCGCGGCTCGCAGCACCGCGCAGCTCCAGCAAAGGCCCCCGCGGCACATCTCCGGTGAGGCCCAGCTCCAGCCCCCGCGGCGCATCTCCGGCGAGGCCCAGCTCCAGCAACGCCCCCGCGGCGCATCTCCGGCGAGGCCCCCCGCGGCTCGCGGAGCCTCACGTCACCGGCCGCAGCACCCGTTGTAGAGCTCGTGTTGTTCCTCATCCTTAATTTGCCAGTCGCAGCAAAAAATTCCACCGGCCGTAGCAAAAATTCTTGACGGTTCCAGCAAATAATAAAACGTTGGTAGCAAAATTAGAAAAAATTGACGACACTCCAACAAACCAAAAACCTGATGGTAGCAAAAATTGAAGCTTGTTCCAGCAAATCGAAACGCTAGTGGTAGCAAAAATAAAAAATCGAGCGCTGGTTCCAGAAAAATCAAAGAAGTCGGTGGTAGCAAAAATTGACATTGGTTGCAGCAAACCACAAAACGGTTGTAGCAAAAATAACTTGTGGTCCAGCTAGGGGCTTCTCCAGTAGTAGCAAAAAATGTAGAAGGTTGTAGCAAAAACAGTACAAGGTTGTAGCAAAACACACAAGCACAGGGTCTCGACAATCTCATGAAAAAGGATGTAACAAACGACAGTGCCGGTAGTAGCAAAAAACCAAAACTGTTGTAGCAAAAAAGTGGTACAAAAATGATTCCAGCAAAAAGACATGGCAGCAAAATTTGGTTAGTTCCAGCAAAAAACAAAGACGATGGTAACAAATTAGTACACTGGTTCCAGCAAAAGCAAACATGGAAGCAAATCTGGAGTTGTAGTAACATGCCTCGAGCTCGTAGCCATGGCCGCCCTGGCCTGTGAGCTCGCAGACCATGGCCCCCTGTCGTAATAGCGCCGGTGCTCAGCCCCGTCGCGTTCGGCCATGGCGATGGCATCCCTTGCAGCAGCAACAACTCCCGCGGCGCCACGCTTCGTGGGTGAGGGCGCCCCGTGCAGCAACTCTACAGCAATGGCGTCTGAGAAAAAATAGATAGGCAGAAGCAGCGGCGTGGGAAATCCAGGCAAGAAAGGAAGGAAATGTGGTGTGTGTGGACAGCAGCCGCGCTGGAAAGGATAAGGAAGCAGAGCGGTGTGCGGACCCTCGCGGGATGACGTGTCTCTCCTGCTTTAGCGCTACGCGCGGGGTAAGCGAGTGGACCGGCCGAAGTTTCGGCCGGTGCCCCGGTTGTAAACGTTTCCCTTCTTTTTTTTAGAGCAACTCGATGCTGTCATACCTGCTGCCCACCTCTTTGTTTCGCGGTGGCTCAATTGTTCACGTCTACTCTTTTTTTTTTGAGCAAAAACTTTTCACGTCTACTAGGAACAAACTGTGCGGCTGCTCGGCCGAGGACGAATGGGGCACCTTGTTCTGCTTTGGGCCGGCCAGTCCAGTGCCACAAGTTGGTTGGGTTCGGTGAATGCCCAGTCTTCTACCTGGTCCTTGCACGTACGAGCCAGGGCTTTTCTCCCCTCTCGTTAGGCCAACTCCACCGCGCGACCGGCACCGTCCGTTTGGAATAAAAGGGACAAACCAGATGGCTCAGCGCGCGACGGCCTAAACCCATCTGATCCGTTTTGTGTCCGGACCGACCCATCTCGAGCGCAAACATGCGCGGGGTTTGGGTCGCAACGGACAGCTAACAGACGCATCGCTCGTCCGCACCGGGGCCGCGTGGCAGGCGGCCATCTACCTTCCACCCGCCAACATCAATGTGCACGCGCGGGTAGCCCCACCTGTCATCCGGCCAGCGAACGGCCGCCGTCCTTCTTAAATGGGAAGCCGTGGACCGGTCGTCGTCCACACTCCCCACTCCAACCCTATCTGCCCCCTCGAAACCCGACACGCCCGAAACCCTAGCTCTCCCTCTCCCCGTCCTCGATCTCGTCGGCCGGCCGCCTCGCAGCCATGGGGCTCTAGAACACCGGCCGGAAGGGGAAGCACGACCTCGAGGCTGGCTCGTCCTCGGCCGCCGCCGCCGCGGTGTGAAAGAGGAGCCTGCATCACCACCGCGTCGGGCCCCCGTGCCGGCCGCATTCTCCATCGCCCCCACGTCCGCTGGTGAGCGTGACTGGCACTACATCCACGTGGATGTATGCCGGCGTTATTGGGAGACGAGGATGCCGCTCCCGTGGAGCGACGTCCACCTCCCCAATAACTGGCACCTCTTCGCCGACCAGGTGCCGATCCTGCCGGTCCCGTTGAGCGGCCGTGCGCGCCGCGGGGAGATCGAGCGCCGCCGCTGCCTCCTCCCCAACGACCTGTACTACGACGACAGGTACGCCCCGACTCCGTGCTCTGGGACACCTGGCTAAGGGACGAGCACGACATGCGGCACGCCTCTTTCTTCGCTGGCATGGCCTCGGGGCCGCGGCGGCCACATCGAGAGCGCGCAACGCCTGCTCCCCAGGTGCGCGGGCGTATGCAGGTGCGCGGCCTCACGCCCACGCCTTCGCCTTCACCATCTCCGTCGCCACCACCACCTCCTCGCATGAAAGCGGAGGAGGAGGCCCGGCTCATGCAGCGTGTCATGGAGGACTCCATGAAGACGCACGATGAGCGCCAATGGGAGGGCCTCGAGGAGATGATGGCCCTCTCTGCGACCAGCGACGTTGCCATCCCCGAGCTGGAGATGGTAAGGGCGGAGGAGGTGATGGAGGAGGAGCCGGTGACCGCGTTCCACCCGGGCCTGGTGGGCCAGCAGTGGAGCTGGTCGTGCACGGCTTCGGAGATGGCCGACGCCGTTGGGGGCGTGAATTGGTTCCCCACGCCGCCGCGGTCACCAGAGCGGGAGGCGGCGCCACGGGAGGAGGTGGTGCAGACACCTCCCGCCTTCCAGCCCGCCCCCATGTACCACGTACCACCATCCCACCTCTACACGCCGCTGTACTACGTTGACCTCGTCAGCGACGACGACGACAACGACGACCACTGAAGACGACGATGGCCATGACATCGACGGGCACGGGCAGGAGCGCGCGCGGCGGTTTTTATTTTGTTTTTTATGTTAATTATGGCAATGTGAAACAAGAAACTGGGCTGTTTTGTGGCCATGATGGTTAACTTATATTTTATGTTTTTATATTTGCGTTTATTTACTTGTTTTGCATTTTATTTTAGTTTATCTGTTTTTAATCACGTCCAACCCGGACATGATTCGGGGTGCGGCCGCGCGTTGGGCGCACCCACGACCCAACGGACAGAAGCGGACATGGACGAACCCATTGCCGCCCCAAAGGGACGAAAATCGGCCAAACCGGACGTCCGTTTGGGGTCGCGCGGTGGAGTTGGCCTTAGGGTTTTTTCACTCCTCTCGGCGACGGCGACGCCCACCCGTAGAGATCGGCTTTCTCTCTGGCTTTTCCCTTCTTCGCCGGTGACCGCCGGGGCTGGTGGGCCTCGGTGGCAGTGCGGGGTTTAGGGTTTTGATCGGGACCATACCGCTTGCGGATCACAAAACCTCGGGCTAGAGAATCATGGCTAAGGCAATGTCGAGTTCAGGATCGGCTACCTCCGATCTCGAAGCACTGATGGAGGAACTAGGCTTGAAGGAGGACGATCTCCAGGACGTGGTGGTGGATGATAGTGAGCTGCCAACAGAAACAACCCGTTGGATAGCGCTGGCTAGGGTTCATACTGACAAACCCTACAGCAAATACTGGTTCTATCGGAATATGAGGGTGGCTTGGGATCTGGTGGAAGAGGTGAAGATCCGGCCTCTCGAGGATAATCTGTACTCTATGCAATTCTCTTGTCTTGGTGAGGGAGCCCTGGACTAGGGGGTGTCCGGATAGCCGGACTATCATCATCGGCCAGACTCCAAAACTATGAAGATACAAGATTGAAGACTTCGTCCCGTGTCCGGATGGGACTTTCCTTGGCGTGGAAGGCAAGCTTGGCGATACGGATATGTAGATCTCCTACCATTGTAACCAACTCTGTGTAACCCTAGCCCTCTCCGGTGTCTATATAAACCGGAGGGTTTTAGTCCGTAGGACGAACAACCATTACAATAATCATACCATAGGCTAGCTTCTAGGGTTTAGCCTCCTTGATCTCGTGGTAGATCCACTCTTGTACTACCCATATCATCAATATCAATCAAGCAGGAGTAGGGTTTTACCTCCATCGAGAGGGCCCGAACCTGGGTAAAAACATCGTGTCCCTTGTCTCCTGTTACCATCCGCCTAGACGCACAGTTCGGGACCCCCTACTCGAGATCCGCCGGTTTTGACACCGACATTGGTGCTTTCATTGAGAGTTCCTCTGTGCCGTCGCTGATAGGAAGGATGCCTCTTCCCGTCTTTAAAGACGGTATCTTCGCCAAAGGAGCCTTGGCCGCCGGCCAAACTATCCGGCTGGGTGGTTTTCTCATGACCGCCTGTTCGGCCACCGCTTCGACAATGACCTCTCGAGTCATCAAAAGCAATCTTCACGTCAACTCGGAATTCGCCGAGCAGTTGGATCCAATAGAGCTCTCGTCCGTAAACAAGCTCTTGGATCGCATCGCCGCCCTGGGAGTCGCTACAGACTACAATCAGATTGGGCTTAAAACCGATCTGAGAGAGATTAACTCTCCCCAGGTTACCCACCACGTTGCGGTGGTAGAGGAACAACGCGGCGACTCTTCTCCTGTATTGAAAACTAGTCATGTCCGGACTCCCGAACCCTCCATGCCGGATTCCCGCGGAGGGACGGACTTCGATCAAGCACTGAACCTAAAGTCAGGCATCGGG
The DNA here is from genome assembly GCF_018294505.1 of Triticum aestivum. Classification (NCBI taxonomy): domain Eukaryota; kingdom Viridiplantae; phylum Streptophyta; class Magnoliopsida; order Poales; family Poaceae; genus Triticum; species Triticum aestivum. The sequence goes on along the minus strand of NC_057795.1, from coordinate 374,740,689 downwards.
CCAGACTCATTGGACAACGTCCAGCAATCCAAGCTTCCAAATTCAGAAACTTTTCGGCCCTTGAGCCTCGAGAGGGGTAGGGTTCCGGACTCAATTCCACCCACCCACCCAGACATATGCGATCTATCTCAAATCCGGCAAGAGCCCGCTGAAACAGTACATCATTACTGGGCCAGATTCCTCCTGGTTATGGACAGGATAAAGGACTGCCGAGAGGAAAACGCAATTTCAATTTTCTGCAATAATTGCACGGACGAGGGAATCTTGAACGCCGTCAGTCATCGTGAAATTACACGCTTCGTCGATCTAGCGTCCATAGTACGAAAGTACTGTGCAATGGAGAGTTTCTGGAAAACCGAAACTAAGTTTTGGGACAATCCGGCCCCGAATACAACCCTAGTCCGAAACAAAAGGGTGCATCACACTCAGGCACCAGGTACAAAAACCAAAAAGCAAAAACCCCATAAAGGGCACGGAACCGTACTGGAGGGATGGCTCAGCGGACCCTGTAAAATTCACAGTACAGAAGATGCCACTCCAACACATAGCCTTCGAGCATGTTGGATACTGCGGCAGGTGGCCAAAAGTGGCAAAGAGCTTCTAGCCCCGGAGAGCCACTCCAACAGTACCAGTACGGTGTCAACAGTCTTCGAGACTTTCACATCAAATAATATGTGGAAACGAACAATCCGCAGCCTCGCCGAAGTCTACCAAGTAGCAACAACAAATCCATGGAGCGACACGGCCATCACCTTCAACGCCAGCGACGAACCTAAATTCCGAACAGCCCGAGCACCAGCCGCATTGGTCCTCAGTCCAATAGTGGACGGCTTTCGCCTTACCAAGGTACTCATGGATGGCGGCAGCGGATTAAACCTCATCTACGAGGAAACTCTTCAAAAAATGGAAATAGACTGGAGCCGCATTGAGCGAAGCAGCACAACCTTTAGAGGAATAATCCCTAGCCGGGAAGCGCGCTGCACAGGAAAAATCACACTTGATGTGGTGTTCGGCTCGCTGGACAATTACAGGTCCGAAGAGGTCACGTTCCAAGTGGCCCCGTTCAGCAGTGGATATCACGCTATATTAGGACGGGAGGCATTCACAATTTTTCAAGCCATACCCCATTACGGGTACATGAAGCTTAAGATGCCCGGGCCCGGCGGAATAATCACTCTCGTTAGTGATCCGGACACAGCACTCCGCGCCGAAAACAAGACAGCCGCATTAGCCCTGGAGGCACTATCCGAAGCCCTAGCTGCAGAGGAACTCACTGCGCTGCGCTCTACGGTGAATAGGGATGATGTGATACTCGATAAGAGATCCAAGTCCACCTCCTTTAAACCAGCTGACGAAATAGTCAAATTCCAGGTCCATCCAACGGACCCAACAAAGACGGCCTCCATCGGGGCACAGTTGAACCCTGATGTAGACGCCGCACTACGAGAATTCCTTCGGGAAAATTGGGACATCTTTGCCTGGCACCCTTCAGATATGCCAGGAATCCCACGCAGATTGGCAGAACACAGCCTAAACATCCTAAAAGGATTCAAGCCAGTCAAACAGGCTCTTCGGCGATTTTCCGAACCCAAAAGACAGGCAATGGGAGAAGAGCTAGCCAAACTACTGGAAGCCGGATTCATCAGAGACATCAAACATCCGGACTGGCTAGCAAACCTGGTAATGGTACCAAAGAAGGATAAATCCTGGCGCCTATGTGTCGATTTTAAAGACCTCAACAAGGCCTGCCCAAAGGATCCCTTCCCCCTTCCCCGCATCGACCAAATAATCGATGCTACTGCAGGGCACGATTCATTGTGCTTCCTTGACGCATACTCCGGCTACCATCAAATTAAGATGGCGGAGGCGGACCAAGCCGCAACGGCATTCATTACTCCATATGGACCATTCTGCTTCAACACGATGCCCTTCGGACTCAAAAACGCCGGCGCAACATATCAGCGCATGATTCAGACATGTCTGGCTACCCAGATCGGCAAAACAGTAGAGGCATACGTAGACGACGTAGTCGTCAAAACCAAACACGTCGAAACTCTAGTAGACGATTTGAGGCTCACATTCGACAACCTCCGAGCATATGACATCAAGCTGAATCCGGAAAAATGCGTTTTCGGCGTACCAGCCGGAAAGCTCCTGGGCTTCATCGTATCCAGTAGAGGAATTGAAGCAAACCCAGCCAAGATCCGAGCTCTGTCACAGCTGGATATTCCAAAAGACCTCAAACAAATACAAAAATTGACTGGATGCGTGGCGGCTCTAAGCCGCTTCATCTCCCGTTTGGGAGAAAAGGCATTGCCCCTCTATCGCCTCCTCAGGCGCACCGAACACTTCGAGTGGACGGATGCTGCCACTGCCGGACTCGAAGAAATAAAAGCCATATTGGCAACAAATCCGGTCCTGGCTGCGCCTAACCTGGGCGAACCAATGTTGTTATATATCGCGGCAACACATCAAGTTGTAAGCGCGGTGCTCGTCGTCGAACGAGAAACAGAAGGGCATAAATTCCCTCTTCAAAAACCAGTGTACTACGTATCCACTGTCTTAACTCCCTGCAAGTCCCGGTACCCGCACTATCAAAAGATAGCGTACGCGGTGTTCATGGCATCCCGGAAGCTCCGACACTACTTTCAAGAGTGTTCGATAACAGTGGCCTCCGAAGTGCCCCTCAACGACATTATAAACAACCGCGACGCGACGGGCAGGATTGCAAAATGGGCCATTGAGCTCTTACCATTCGATATAACTTACAAACCTCGGCGAGCTATAAAGTCGCAAGTCTTGGCTGACTTTGTCGCTGAATGGACTGAAGCCGAACTCCCTAAAGAGTACGGCGCATACTCCAATTGGATTATGCATTTCGACGGCTCCAAAATGTTGGCCGGCTTGGGGGCTGGCGTCGTATTGACGTCCCCAACCGGGGACACAGTCCAATACGTACTTCAGATAATGTACACGGACTCCAACAATGCAGCCGAATACGAGGCCCTCCTACATGGCCTCCGGATGGCAATCTCCATGGGCATTCAACGCCTAGAGGTGCGCGGGGATTCAAACCTTGCAATATCCCAAGTAAATGGAGACTTTGACGCCAAGGATCCGAAAATGGCAGCCTATCGTAACGCTGTCCTAAAAATGTCAGCTCGGTTCGAAGGACTCGAATTCCACCACGTAGCCCGGGATAATAACCAAGCAGCCGACGTATTGGCACGCATCGGCGCGAAACGCGACGCTGTCCCTCCAAACATCTTCCTGGAACGGCTCTTTAAGCCATCCGTACTATGGGAAGAGGAGTCCGGAAATAACAACCCGGAAGCAGCCGCACCACCCAACACAGAACAATCTGACATAATCGGCGGCTCAGCCGATGAAATAACACCTTCAGCCCACGAAATAATGGCAGTAATCGTCCCGTGGACAGAGCCATTCCTAGCCTACTTAATTAGGCAGGAACTTCCCGAAGACCAAAATGAGGCCCGCTGCATAGTTCGGCAATCTAAAGCCTACAAGGTCCACGAGGGAGAACTTTATAAGAAAAGCACAACCGGAGTCCTTCAAAGGTGTATCTCCGAAGAGGAAGGGCGAAACCTTCTGGCTGAAATTCATGCCGGACTAGGCGGACACCACGCCGCAGCCCGGGCCCTTGTAGGCAAGGCATTCCGTATAGGATTTTATTGGCCGACGGCCCGGGCAGATGCTCAGGACTTAGTCCAAAGATGCGTTGGTTGTCAGCTCTTTGCTAATCAGAGCCATATGCCACCCATCGCCCTCAAAACTATACCCATTACCTGGCCGTTCGCGGTTTGGGGGCTTGACATGGTTGGACCCCTTAAAGGGGGAACCCACAAGCAAAGGTACCTATTGGTCATGGTGGACAAATTCACCAAATGGATAGAGGCCAAGCCAGTTAAAACGGCAGAGTCCGGACCAGTGATAGACTTCATATCCGGGGTAGTACACCGTTATGGCGTCCCCCATAGCGTCATCACCGACAACGGCACGAACTTCACGGACGACGAGGTCAAACTCTGGTGCAAAAATATGGGCATCAAGCTCGATTACGCTTCAGTCTATCACCCTCAAACCAACGGTCAAGTTGAGCGAGCAAATGGTCTGATAATGAGCGGCATCAAGCCCAGACTAGTGCGGTCCCTTACGGAATCTAACACGCACTAGGTAGAGGATCTTGAGTCCGTGCTCTGGGGGCTGCGGACCACGCCAAACCGTACTACCGGTTTCACACCATTCTTCATGGTATATGGCGTAGAGGCAGTTTTGCCCTGCGACATAATTCATGACTCACCTCGAGTGCGCATGTACGAAGAAAGAGAAGTCGAGCTGGATCGGCAGGACAGCTTGGACGCATTGGAGGAGGAACGCGACGTGGCAAAGGCCCGTTCCGCATTCTATCAGCAGCAGGCTCGAAGATATCAAAGCAAAGAAGTACGGGCTAAAACTTACAATGTTGGCGAACTAGTTCTACGCCTGCCGGACAAGAAAAAGGACAAACTCAAGCCCAAATGGGTAGGTCCCTTCATCATCGACCAAGTCCTGACCGGCGGAGCATACCGTCTGCGGAATGCATCGGACAACCGACTCGAGCTGAACCCATGGAATGCAGCCCACCTCCGAAGATTCTACGCCTAGCGCCGGACTAAGAGTTGGTCTCCTTCCTCCACATTTTCACACTTCAGCTGTCTTTTGTTTCTCTCTCTTCTCCTACCTTTTTCATAAAAGCCCTTGAGGGCCTATTTGCGCATTGTTCGCACACACCTGATGTGCTATCCGCACTCATTATACCTGGGGGCTTCTCTAACAGAAGCTTACTTATAAGGGCTTCATGCCCAGCACATGTGTCAAACTTCCACATGTACCTTTTATTCACCATTATATGCATCGATATGACTTAAGTTTTGGCCAAGCTGGGTTGCCTGGCTCCTGTGCTTACCCCTACGTTCCCGATTGTTCGGCTAGGAGGTAAAGGGAGCACCTCTGCGATTGTTACTGCCGGGTCAGCCGGATGTGTACCTCAGACTGGGTGAAGCCGAAAGCTAGCGTTCTTAAGAGAATATTCGGTCGGTGACTTGAAAGATGATTTTTTACACATTTATCTATCTGCCCCCAGATGTTTTCCTGCTTTTTTCGCAGTCCGGACATGCACTTTAGGGCATGCCTCCCAGGGAAAGGAACCCTTAACGGAACTATTCTCCCTGGAAGATGTTTCTTACTAACCATGTAATATAACATAACTAGTTGGGCACTTGTCTGATAAAGCACTAATGACCCCTACGCCTGGTCTCCATGCATGCCCCGGTTTTGTCATAACCGAGAAGGTATTCGGACACACTCCGGACTCTAGGGTCCCGAGGTCGAAGCGAAAAGGTCGGCAAAGACAAACGATCTACAATCCGGCTAGAAGGCATTTTACATGTCATTTTAAATACATCGTCAAATTGACTGACTGTACTCCTCCTCAATCCCGTCTAACAGGCTGTCTAATTTACAGTCCCGTTGGGAATACTTAGCGGCCAACTCTACTTGGCCGTACACTAAGCTCACAGGGATCTCCTTCCCATCGGGCCCCACAGGTCCGACCTCGGCCATGTGGTTTGGATCCGCCTTCTTGTACCGCGTCTTCACCATGGCCCAGGCCTCCCTGGCACCTTGACGGCAGGCCGATATCTTCCATAAACGGAAGCGCTGCCGCGCTCCCTGAAGCTTCTCCGCAAGCTCTCCAAGGCCCTCGGGTAGGGAGACGGATGGCCATAGGGCCTGGACGACGCCACTCATCGCCTGCCGAACACGTTCGAGCAGTTGCACCAGCTCGGGAAGTTGGTCACCCGTCGAAACGGGCATTTCCTCCGCAGGGCGACCTGTGAGCGCACCTACAGACATATTTCTGTCAATAGGCTTCCTCGCCGAACTCTTCTTTTCAAAAGAATTCGCTCAAGCACTTACCATAGATGCCGCGACGAAGCCGCTGATTCTCCTTCACGGAGCCAGACAGCTCGGCCCGAACACCTTTCAGCTCTTCCCCAAGCTGGGTGTGGGCATCCTGGAGTTTGTTCCTCTCCTGCTGCACCTTCATAAGCACCCTCTCGCCGGCCTTCAGCTGGCGCAGTAGGTGTTGCTTGTCCGGATCCAGTCCGGCAACATCTGCAATATCATTGTCAGACTTACACGCACGCCGCACACCGCTTATCTTTTTGAAATAATGTGTTACCAGGAGGGGTCTCTGTGTCTCCTCCTGCGGCAGCGAGTGCGGCCTCAAGTTGGGCCTTGCACTCTTGTAGCTCCTGGGACAATTGGGTATTCTTCTCTGTAAGATCCTGCACATTAAAGATCCTTAAATCAGTTATTTTAACTACTTTAAGTCTCGGGGCTACTGGCGCATACCGCTATTATAATCCCCGTATGTCTTTTACATACTGCTCCGTGGCTCTGGTCAAACCATCTTGAGCAGCACGAAGGTGCGCGTCTCCCGCGTTAAAGGCATTCAACGCCTCAGGGGAGAGACACGCGTCACGAAAAACTGTCCGGCGGCGCCTATGGTTCATGGCGCTCTCCACCTCAGACCTGGTGGCGGACAGCCTGTCGGCATCCTCCGTTGGAGGAGTATCCGGCTCGCGCCTTGCGCTCGCCTCCCCCTCCGGACCAGGTGGTGGAGCCTGGCTGGCGGAGGCTTGGGTGGCAACCTCGCCGGGCACAGTCTGGCGAGCGCTCTTTCTCCTGAAAAAGTCATGAGCGTTAATACGCCCCCTAGGAATCTTTTCCTAAATAACGGTCGCGAGCTATACCGTTGCGGTGACGTTTCGATCCGCACCGCACCCCTCTTCCGCCTGCGGGGTCAGACTGACCCTTGTTGATCAGCTGCTGCGGGTTCGGCTTCCTGCCCTGAAGGCACCTCCTGCAAGACACCGTCGTATACGATGGTCAGGAATGAGCAAGGACGAAATAATGGTGTCAGGACTTCGGTCATAAGTACCTGGGAAGCCGGTAACAAGCCGGGGTAGTCAGCCGTAATGGCAACTAGAGCGTTGTCCATGCTGAGTTGGTGGAAAACCCCGTCGATTAGCTCCACCTTTATGTCCGGATCCTCTTCGGAGGCCGGATCAAGGGATCTTCCTGGATCCTCGGGTTGTGGAGCCGGACTATGTATGCCCTCCACATCCCGACGCAGCTCCTGCGTCGAAATTGTAAAGTAAGGTACTTAAACTTTGAAAGCATGGGTCAGATAAATAAAATGTCCGCTTACCCAGCGCCGAGGGTTATTCATGGAGAACCCATTCAATGGGCTCGTCTGGAGGAAGTCCTCCTTCTCCCCCTTGTACAGGCCGGACAGAATCTTCACCAGATCTTCGGCCGACTCCGGCCCTTTGCGGCCATGACGGGTGGCATCATTTTCCCCGTTGAAATCCCACATGGGGTGGCCCCTGTATTGCAGCAGCTGCACCCCCCGCATTATGCACGTGGCCATGACTCCAATCATGGTCAATCCGGAATGGGCCAGCAATCTTATCCGGCCCATCAAATAATGGACGCCCTTGTCTTCCTCCAGTTGAGGGCTCCGTGGGCGCCAACTTAGGCGTTTCTTCAGAGGAGCCCTACTGAACTCTGGGAGGCCGATCCGAACTGGGTCCAGCAGTGGAGCGTCTTCTACATAGAACCGTTCCGAACGCCAGTCTTCGAACGCCTTCTTTGGGGTTCCGAATGGATATCCGGTCCCGGCGATGCGCCATATTTCGGCACCGCCCACTTGATATATTGACCCCTCGTGAGAACGGGGTACGAGGCAGAATAGCCTCTTCCACAATGCAAAATGGGGCTCGATGCCTAGGAATAGCTCGCAAAGAGCTACGAAACCTGCGATGTGCAGAATAGAGGCGGGCGTGAGGTGATGGAGCTGGAGTCCGTAGAACTCCAGAAGCCCGCGGAGGAACGGATGAATGGGAAATCCAAGCCCCCTTATTAGATAGGGGACGAAACACACCCGCTCTCCTTTGGAGGGGCTAGGGGTGGCCTCCGCTTGCTTCCCACCTTCGAACCGGGACCATGAAGGCCGGAGGAAGATATCCCTCCGCTTGAAGCTTCACCAGCTCATTGTGCGGAACTGAACATCTCCTCCAATCTCCTGGCGGAGGGCTGGGAGCGCGAGAGGAGGAGCCGCGTCGACGGTCCATGATAGAATGGGTTTTAGGTCAGAAGCGCTCCGATGAGTACTCGCGGAAGGAGGATGGTGTGATTTGGATCTGGATTCTTATCTCTCTTATAGGCAGATTATTTGCGCAGCTAGGGGGTAAAACATAAAAGATACCCTGGCTTTTCGCATTCGTGCGACGCGTGGAAGAGGGCCATTATTGGGCGTGGAAGCCAAGGAGCGCAACATTTGTAAGGGAGCCGGACACTATTCGGCAAGCACATGGAATTTGGAGGGGAACCCGCCTTGCAACGCCGAAGACTATATATGCGCTGGACTTGTCGTCATTGAAGCCTGGTTCGGGGGCTACTGAGGGAGTCCTGGACTAGGGGGTGTCCGGATAGCCGAACTATCATCATCGGCCGGACTCCAAGACTATGAAGATACAAGATTGAAGACTTTGTCCCGTGTCCGGATGGGACTTTCCTTGGCGTGGAAGGCAAGCTTGGCGATACGGATATGTAGATCTCCTACCATTGTAACCGACTCTGTGTAACCCTAGCCCTCTCTGGTGTCTATATAAACCGGAGGGTTTTAGTCCGTAGGACGAACAACCATTACAACAATCATACCATAGGCTAGCTTCTAGGGTTTAGCCTCCTTGATCTCGTGGTAGATCCACACTTGTACTACCCATATCATCAATATCAATCAAGCAGGAGTAGGGTTTTACCTCCATCGAGAGGGACCGAACCTGGGTAAAAACATCGTGTCCCTTGTCTCCTGTTACCATCCGCCTAGACGCACAGTTCGGGACCCCCTACCCGAGATCCGCCGGTTTTGACACCGACACTTGGCGTCTGGGAAAGAGTGATGGATGAAGGTCCCTGGAACTTTAAAGGGAAAGCTGTGGTCATGTCGCCCTATGATGGATTCACCAAGCCGAGCTCAACAAAATTGATATTTGGGTGCAGATTCATGATCTCCCGGATGGTTTCTACTCCAAAATCAAAGCCCTGTCAGCTACTGTTGGTGAGTTCATATATGCTGAACCCAAATCACATGATTTTGAAGGCAACTTTGCACGTGTTCGGGTGAAAATCGATGTCACTAAGCCCCTGAAGAACGCTGTTTCATTGGTGGTCAAGAGGAAGGGAATCCTCGAACGAGTAATCTTCAGAGTTAAGTATGAAAGGCTACCTGACTGGTGCACTGTCTGCGGGTATCTAGGCCATCTTTTTAAGGAATGTGGTGATGGAGTTCACCCTCCTAAAGCACTAGTCTTTAAAGACCTCAAATCATCTTGGTTCAGAGGACCTGGTAGTGGGCCGGGAGAAGGCAGCGGGTCCAGAGGTGGACGAGGCAGAGGCCATGCTGGCAGAGGTGGAGGACGAGCAAGATCATAGAATGGTGCCCCCTACAACCAGGACCATGAGGATCCGGATGCAACTGGTAAGGATGTAACTATGTGGGAAGCAAACGGGAACATGAAGAGGGCTGCTACAGTTTCAAAAGGAACCCAGGAGGGACCATCTACCACAAACCAAGCAGATAAACCCCTGATGCTGCCGAGCAAGAACCGAAGAGAAACAAGCCAAGTACATCAACTCACGAATCAAATATGGCGAAGAACTCTGTCCTAAACAAAAACATTGATGCGCGTGTGTGAAAGTGCATTACGTCGACTAGAGGGGAGATGAATAGGCAATTTCTATGATTTCTTCACTGAGGAATTTTAGGGTGAGGAAATTCCTAAGTGAAGAACTACTTGCAGCAGAATAAGTACTCAGGTATAAGCAAAACAGAGTAACAACATAGTCATGATGAAATGAAAGACAAACACAAAGTATAGAAAGCATAAACACAGGATAAGCAGGATGAAGACAAACTGACTGAAGAAATAGGATCGAGGAATTAGAGAAAGTCTTCAGTCGAAGTCTTCAAACAGTAATGATCAGGTTCATCAACACATAAATGAGGAAATGAAAGGGTTAAGGAAATAGAACCAGTTGGCTTGGTGAAGACAACAATTTGGTAGACCAGTTCCAATTGCTGTGACAATTGTACGTCTAGTTGGAGCGGCTGAGTATTTAAACTCGAGGACACACAGTCCTCACCGTAATCTCCTTGAGCTAAGATCACACAGACCTCGCCCAACAGTAGTGGTAAGTCTTCACAGGTGACTTCCAAACCTTCAAAGACTTGGTCACTCGGCAATCCACAATTCCTCTTGGATGCTCAGACCATGACGCCTAACCGTCTGGAGGATACGCAGTCCTCAAAGGTAACAAGCGTCAGTTCCACACAGGAACAATCTCTTCAGTGATGCTCAATCACTTTGCAGTTTGTTAGTTTGGGTTTTCCTCACTTGATGATTTTCGCTCAAAGTCCTCGGAGGATGGGATGCTCTCAAATGACAAGTGTCAGTTTCTCTCGGAGTAGCCAACTAGCTAGTGGTTGTAGGGGGCAGCTATTTATAGCCTAGGGAGCAGCCCGACATGATAAGACATAAATGCCCTTGTCTGATATGACCGTTAGGTGGTAGGATATTTTGGACAGGCTGGCGCGCGGCTCAGCAACGGTCGGATATTTGAGGTTTGAATTTCTCAAGGCTATCATGTTCCTCACTGTATAGGCAATCCGCACTGGCGAATTCCTAACTCCTCAGTCAGAACAAATTCCTCAGAGATCAGAAGATCTTCGTCTCTGTCACTGAAGAAATTGACTGAACTGATATGAGATTTCCAATGGCTTCACTCGAAGGATTGGATAGGTGTAGATTTTGAGATGAGCATCACTTGGAAATTAGTTTCCTTAGTATTACCTCGACCCCCTTTAACAGTACGGTGTTTCATATGACTCAAGAAGAAGAAAATGAAACTACGAAAACAAAAGTCTTCATGCTTCAGATTCCTCGCATGAATATCGAAGTCTTCAGATCACACCAGTTTCTTCACTTTCAAAGTCTTCAGGAGAACCAAAGTCTTCAGCCGAAGACATTCATTTTTAGGGGTCGACTTTCACTGTAAATATCAAGCTCCTCATTGACTTATAGAGCCTGTGTACACTTACAAACATATTAGTCCCTTAACCTATAAGTCTTCAATACACCAAAATCACTAAGGGGCACTAGATGGACTTACAGTCTCCCACTTTTTGGTGATTGATGACAATATAGGTTTAGTTTTCAACGTGGATGAACATATGAATTTAAAGTACTCAATATTGAGGAATTTGATCACAAGATATAGAAGAACTCCCCCTGAAGATGTGCATAGTGAGGAATTTGCTTTTGAAGCAATGCACATTAGAAGAGTAGAATCATGGAGATCTCCCCCTATATCTTGTAATTCATACACACATTTAACATATGGAATGAAGAATTTGAAATGCATGATGAAATATGGTGACCGATGTAATTCAGCATGCGTGCATAACATTAATGAGGAAATAGCATGCAGAAAACAAAGCAACAAGTATCAGGTCACCATCGGACTTAAGTTTACAACTCATACAACAAAAGCTTCAGAAGAGCGAGAGTTGCAACTTAACAAAAAACACCCATATATATAGACCCGCTTGGAGACTAACTCAAATTTCTCCCCCTTTGTCATCAAAGGAACAAAAGGGATGAAAAGTGAGGACTAACACCCCTGAAGAATTTCTTCACGAAGTCGATGGAGGAGCGTCAACGTTGTTGGGGTCGATTGTTGGAGAAGGACCTGCCGCAGTGTCGTCCAGATCTTCATTTTCATTAGTATCACGGGATGAGGAATATGAACTGGGCACCAGAGGAGGAACTGCAACTTTCTTGAATTTCTTTGGTAGGGGCTTAGACCAGCCGAAGTCCTTCTTGAAGCCCATCTGCTTGAGATCCTCATCACCATAGAGATGAGACAGAATAGCCCAGGTGCGATCAAAAACTTCATTAAGGTAGTAATGGTTCTTCTTCACTGAATTATATGTGGCAGTCATGTTGTGAAGAATTGAACCAAACTGAAGTTTTACCCATTTGTGATTGCGATCCACCTTTTGATGAAGACTGAGGAAAAGCTCACGATCATTCATCACCCTTGGAGTTGTTGCCTAAGGACTTTGTGTTGAGGCATTAGCGGCAGAATCATGAGTAGCAGAGTCATCACTGGTGGAGTATGAAGCAGCTTTGCAAAACTGTCCATCCAATGGTTGAATGCCCTCATCAATAATAGCAGTGGCCTTGCCCTTTTCATCAGCTGAGGAAAATGTCCGTTTGAGGACTTCAATTGGGGGCAAGTAGCTGCCATGGTTGAGTGTATCAGCTTTGTAGTTGAGTGAAGACCTTGATCTGAGAAATCTCATAATCCAGGGAGCGTAAGGCTTCAACTCAAATGGGGACATCACAATGTTTGTCAAAGTCCTCATGAATAAATCATGATAGTTCACGGGAATACCGCGCGTGATGTGAAAAAACAGATTCTTCATGATGCCAATGACTTCTTCATCATTCGAGTCGTGGCCTTTGATTCGACTCAATGTCTTCGTCAGAATGCGATAGACTGTCCTGGGCACATATTGCAATTCCTTCACAAGGAATTTGGTACTTGAGGCTTGTCCAGGATTCAATGGCTTCATCAGCACTTGCATGAAAAGATCTAACAGCTTAGTTTCAGAGTAGATGAGACGTGCACCTTCTGGGGGGAGGACTGACAGGCATGGCACGAAGCAATTCAGTGGCCGGTGCCTTATAGTGTGTGTTATCTGTCATCCAATCCAACACCCATGAGTTCACATCTTCAGCATTGCTGGTGATGTGCAGCGTTGCATAGAATTAAAGAATGAGTTCTTCATTCCAATCACAAATATCAGTGCAGAAATTGAGCAGGCCAACATCATGAATGGCAGTGAGGACTAGCGTAAAGCAAGGCAGTGATTCCATATCCAAGTGAGGAATATGATCATGGTCGAAGACTTTATCCTTGTTGAATAGCACTAAAGAATAGAAATTAGCTTGACTGGCTGTCCAAAAGCGCTTTCTCCTCAGACGAGCAGAATCATAGGGATTGTAATCAGTGAAGAATACATGCTCATTGAAGAAGGCATCAGCCTTGAACTTCAGAGTTTTGGAGAATGGATTCTTTGGCTGTGGCTGAGGAGTGTTAGTGATCTGAAGAATAACTTCTGGAATGTCAATTTCTGGAGCCGCAGGCTGAGGAATATCAACTTCTGCTTCAGTAGCAGCACGGGCCTCCATTTCTTTAGCAGCATTTTCATCAGCACTAGTGTCTAGAATTTCTTCATGAATGGAAGGGGCAGTGTGTATTTCTTCAAAGCCCATCTGAACTTCTGTTGGTGCTGGGGACTGAGGAATTTGCTGTAGTGGTGTGAACAGAGGAGAGTTGGGGTGTTGACTATCCCAAAAATCATCGTTCATCAGTGGAGTGGTGCAGCCAATGTCCACATCCTCATCCACTTCCATTTCTTCAACGCCGACCTCTTCAGCAGTAAACTGAGGCGTTGGCGATGATACCTGAGGAGTTGAAGTGAAAGTCTCAACTTCAATTTCTTCATCCATCTGCTTTGTGGAAGCAGCAGAGGGATCTTCTTCAGTAGATTCTTCAGGAATCTGATATTCTTCACCATAAGGAACAAGTTCCTTTGATGGCATGCTTGCAAGAGGAACATCATCAATGGGATTGTCCATTGAACTTGTCAAAATCTTCGCCTTCTTGGGGGCCAAAGATTCTGTGGCAGCCGATGCTTTTCTCTTCTTCAAAGCAGCACGCTCCGCAGCTTTGGTTTTCTTCACTTCCATAGCAGAAGGAAGAACTGGGCTTGGTGTTGGTGCAGGCGGAGCAGTGGGAGTTGGATCAATTTCTTCAGGCCCAACTGATGCAGTTGGCCTGTCTTGACCAATTTCTTCAGATGCAACAACCGAGTCTTCAGCTGGCCTGGCAGATTCTTCAGGCGCAACACTAGTGGTTGCCCTGGCAGTTTCTTCAGAGGCTGGAATTTCTTCAGCACCCCTGGTGCTTGCAGTTTCATCAGCAGCCTGATTTTCATCAGCGGTGCTGGCAATTCCTTCAGTGGCTTGTGTAGATGCTTCAGCCGGAATGACTTCAATGTGCACAGGGGCAGCATCACTTGAAGTGAATTTCTTCGTCAGCTTGACGAATCTGACCTTGGCAGCCTGCCATTCAGCCTTGTAGGCGTCAAATTCATCGCTGAGCTTTTTGATATCAGCTTGCAGTGCAATGAGCTGCTCACGCGAAAGACTGAGAACATTGTCCTTTAGATAGTGTTGCTTCTTGTACTGCGCTTTCTTAGCCACTCTGGCTTGGTCATACTTCCATTTTTCTTCAGCAATGAACACCGTCACCATGTGACTTTGTCTAGGAGTGAGGCCGAACTCTGGCATTGGAGCATTGGGATCTTTGTGCCAAAGATCGATGAAATCGAGGATCTTCTTCGGATACAGTAGAAGGGGCACAACACTCCCTTTGGCTCTAGCGGCCTGCTGTTGTCTGTCCTTGATGATATCAACTAATTCATCATCATCAGCTTCATCATCAGACGGAGTTTGAAAGACCACTTGCTTCTTGTGAGGACTTGGTCTAGTATCTCGTCCAGCAGTGGCCTTGGTCTTCAGCAGAGTGGGACCGGTTGATGAAGGATGAGTTGAAGAACTTGCTGAAGCTCCTGAGGCAATTGATATGCCAGTGGTCCTTTGGCACGTGGCGCGATGCACGGGTGCTGAGGACTTTGCCGGAGGAGCTGAGGGTTTTGAAGCCCGAGGAATTTGTGCAGCTTGAGGAACTGGGGCAGTTTGAGGAAATGGCCTTGGTGGCACTGAGGAGATTGGCCGTGAGGGCATTGAAGAAGAACTTGGCCGTGAGGGAATTGCTGAGGAAGGTGGTTTCTTGGCTGGCTTCTTTGACATAGCCTTGTTGCTTGAAGAAGCCTCAGCAGCGGCAGCGACAACAGCAGAATCCTCATTAAATTTCTTCACTGCTTCTTTGGCCTACTTGGCCAACTTAATTAGCTTGCCCTGGCCCATTCATCAGCATAATCCTCACCACGTTTAAGGCTTGTTGGATCAGCTCTTTGGCCAGGTGCCAGGGGAGGTCTTGAGCACGGAGGGTTAAGAGTGAATTTCTTAATGTATTTGGGAGTGACATATCTGTACTCCCTCCACTATCTTGCCCATCTTCTTTCAATCCTCTGAATGCGCACTTTGCGCTCATTCTTCGTTTCCTCGCCATGAGTTGTCTCATCAGGCGTGCAGTACCCTGCATAGATATCCGCATGGATCTCAAAGGCAGTATTGACTTCAAGCTTTTTTCCTCCTTTCTGAGGCCTTTTACCATCTGCCATTTTCTTCAGTTGAGGAATTTGCACAATTGAGTTCTCTGAAGAAGTATGCAGCTTTTCTTCGAGGAACGCTGCAAATGAGTTAAGTTGATGAGAACCTAGTGATTCAGCAGCAGACATGTGTACCTGTGAACAGAATATAGGTGCGAAGAAATTGGAGAGGTCATATGTGTTCTTAGAAGGTTTTGCAAAGCTGAACAAGTTTGAGGAAATTGACCCGATGTGTCTTGAAGAATCACTAAGCGTTCTTTGACTTAGGTTCCAGAGTTGTGCGGATCGTGAGATTCACACAATTGAGGAATCATGAAGAAAAACGTCACTTAGAGAAACAGATCAAGAACTGAAGATTTGTGCTAGGTGTTTAGAGTGTGGAGGTTGAAGAATAAACACCTTTTGAAGATTTGATGAAAATCATCAGTAGAATAAATGCGGTGAAAGTAACTTTTAACTACCCTTAATGAAGAACACAACGAACAAGAGGTGTAGATTTAGAAGTTCATCGGCTCGGATCTTCCACGCCCTAGCTTGGTGGAGGAAGACGTCTACGGCGGCGGCAGAGGGAAGATTTCCGTGGCCGGCGCGAGTACGACGGCGACGAGGTCGAGGTAGTGAAGCTCTTCCTTACCGGCGACAATGGAGGTAGAGGCGATGCTAGGGCTTGAGAAGCTCGAGCGAGGGAGTGAGGTCGAGCGGGGTAAAAGTGAAATGAGGAAGGGAAGGGGTATTGATAGCTGAGGTGAAAAACTGTTCACCCGAAAAATTTGGACGAACGTGCCATGATGTCTACTACACAACCTTCTTCTGGTAGAAGTTGTTGGGCCTGCAAGTGCACAGGTTTGTAGGACAGTAGCAAATTTCCCTCAAGTGGATGACCTAAGGTTTATCAATCCGTAGGAGGCGTAGGATGAAGATGGTCTCGCTCAAGCAACCCTGCAACCAAATAACAAAGAGTCTCTTGTGTCCCCAACACACCCAATACAATGGCAAATTGTATATGTGCACTAGTTTGGCGAAGAGATGGTGATACAAGTGCAATATGGATGGTAGATAAAGGTATTTGTAATCTGAAGTTATAAAAACAGCAAGGTAACTAATGATAAAAGTGAGCGTAAACGGTATTGCAATGATAGGAAACAAGGCCTAGGGTTCATACTTTCACTAGTGCAAGTTCTCTCAACAATAATAACATAGATAGATCATATAACAATCCCTCAACATGCAACAAAGAGTCACTCCAAAGCCACTAATAGCGGAGAACAAACATAGAGATTATGGTAGGGTACGAAACCACCTCAAAGCTATTCTTTTGGATCAATCTATAAAAGAGTTCGTACTAGAATAACACCTTAAGACACAAATCAACCAAAACCCTAATGTCACCTAGATACTCCATTGTCACCTCGAGTATCCGTGGGCATGATTATACGATATGCATCACACAATCTTAGATTCATCCAACCAACACAAAGTACTTCAAAGAGTGCCCCAAAGTTTCTGCCGGAGAGTCAAGAAAACGTGTGCCAACCCCTATGCATAGGTTCATGGCAGGAACCTGCAAGTTGGTCACCAAAACATACATCAAGTGGCACGTGATATCCCATTGTCACCACAGATAAACACGGCAAGACATACATCAAGTGTTCTCAAAGTAAAGACTCAATCCAATAAGATAACTTCAAGAGGGAAACTCAATTCATCACAAGAGAGTAGAGGGGGAGAAACATCATAAGATCCAACTACAATAGCAAAGCTCGCGATACATCAAGATCGTGCCATAGAGAGAACACGAGAGAGAGAGAGATCAAACACATATCTACTGGTACATACCCTCATCCCCGAGGGTGAACTACTCCCTCCTCATCATGGAGAGTGTCGGGATGATGAAGATGGCCACCGGTGATGGGTTCCCCCTCCGGCAGGGTGCCAGAACGGGCTCCCGAGAGGTTTTGGTTGGCTACAGAGGCTTGCGGCGGCGGAACTCCCGATCTATCTTGATATTCGATGGTTGCAGGGTACGTAGGCATATATAGGCGAAAGAAGTCGGTCGGGAGGTGCTCGAGGGGCCCACGAGACAGGGGGCCACGCCCAGTAGGGGGGCGGCCTCCTATCTCGTGGCCTCCTCGAGGATCTTCTGACGTGGACTCCAAGTCTCCAGGATCATATTCTTCCAAAAAATCACGTTGCCGAAGGTTTCATTCCGTTTGGACTCCGTTTGGTATTCCTTTTCTTCGAAATACTGAAATAGGCAAAAAAAAACAGCAATATGGGCTGGGCCTCCGATTAGTAGGTTAGTCCCAAAAATGCTATAAATGTGTAAAATAAAGCCCATAAACATCCAAAAGGGGTAATATAATAGCATGGAACAATCAAAAATTATAGATACGTTGGAGATGTATCAAGCATCCTCAAGCTTAATTCCTACTCGTCCTCGAGTAGGTAAATGATAAAAAGAGAATTTTTGATGTGGAATGCTACCTAGCATAATTCATAATGTAATTTTCTTTATTGTGGCATGAATGTTCAGATCCAAATGATACAAAATAAAAGTTCATATTGATAAGAGAAATAGTAACACTTCAAGCATACTAATCAAAGTAATCATGTCTTCTCAAAATAACATGGCAAAAGAAAGTTCTTCCCTACAAAATCATATAGTTAGGCTATGCTTCATTTTCGTCACACAAAGATGTTCCCAACTTCTATACCCCCGATGACAAGCCAAGCAATTGTTTCATACTTAAATAATCTCAAACTTTTTCAACCTTCACACAATACATGAGCGTGAGCCATGGATATAGCACTATGGGTGGAATAGAATATGATGATGGGGATTGTATGGAGAAGACAAAAAATGAGAAAGTCTCACATTGACGAGGATAATAAATGGGCTATGGAGATGCCCATCAATTGATGTCAACATGAGGAGTAGGGATTGCCATGCAAAGGATGCACTAGAGCTATAAATGAATGCTCAACAAAAGAAAACTAGTGGGTGTGCATCCAACTTGCTTGCTCACAAAGACCTAGGGCATTTGAGGAAGCCCATTGTAGGAACATACAAGCCAAGTTCTATAATGAAAAATTCCCACTAGTATGAAAAGACAACTTATGAGACTCACTATATGAAAAACATGGTGATACTTTGAAGCACAATATATGAGACTCACTACATGAAGAACAAGGTGCTATTTTGAAGCACAAGTGTGGAAAAGAGATAGTAGCATTGCCCTTTTCATTTATTTTCTTTTTTTTCTTCTTCCTTTTTTGGGCCTTTCTTCCCTTTTCCTTTTTTTTTATTTTTTTTCTGTGGGCAATGCTCTAATAATTATGATCATCACACTTTCATTGATTACAACATATGAATTACAACTCAAAACTAGAACAAGATATGACTCTATATGAATGCCTCCGGCGGTGTACCGGGATGGTGCAATGAATCAAGAGTGACATGTATGAAAAATAATGCATGGTGGCTTTGCCACAAATGTGATGTCAACTACATGATCATGCAATGGCAATATGACAAAAGTAAAGTATGTCATGATGATGATGAACGGAACGGTGGAAAGTTGCATGGCAATATATCTCGGAATGGCTATGGAAATGCCATAATAGGTAGGTATGGTGGCTGTTTTGAGGAAGATATAAGGAGGTTTATGTGTGATAGAGCGTATCGTATCACGGGGTTTGGATGCACCGGCGAAGTTTGCACCAACTCTCAAGGTGAGAAAGGGCAATGCACGGTACCGAAGAGGCTAGCAATGGTGGAAAGGTAAAAGTGCGTATAATCCATGGACTCAACATTAGTCAAAAGAACTCATATACTTATTGCAAAAATTTAGAAGTCATCAAAAATCAAGTACTACGCGCATGCTCCTAGGGGGATAGATTGGTAGGAAAAGACCATCGCTCGTCCCCGACCGCCACTCATAAGGATGCACAAGCCAGGTACACTTCATGTTTCAAATTTGTTACACAACTTTAACCATACGTGCATGCTACGGGACTTGCTAACTTCAACACAAGCATTCTTTAAATTCATAATCACCCAACTAGCATGACTTTAATATCACTACCTCCATATCTCAAAACAATTATCAAGTATCAAATTGATCATAGCATCCAATTCACTTCCTATGATAGTTTTTATTATACCCAACTTGGATGCCTACCATTCTAGGACCAAATTTATAACCATAGCAAATACCATGCTGTTCTAAAAGACTCTCAAAATAATATAAGTGAAGCATGAGAGACTAGCAATTTCTACAAAATATAACCACCGCCGTGCTCTAAAAGATATAAGTGATGCACTAGAGCAAATGACAAACTACTCCGAAAGATATAAGTGAAGATCAATGAGTAGCTAATAATTGTGTAACTATGTGAAGACTCTCTAACATTAAGGAATTTCAGATCTTGGTATTGTATTCAAACAGCAAGCAAAACAAAATAAAATGACATTGCAAGGATAGCACAACTCATGTGAAGAAGCAAAAACTTAGGCTCAACCGATACTAACCGATAGTGTTGAAGAAGAAAGGTGGGATGCCTACCGGGGCATCCCCAAGCTTAGATGCTTTAGACTTCTTGAAATATTACCTTGGGGTGCCTTGGGCATCCACAAGCTTGAACTTTTGTGTCTCCTTAATTCCCTTCATATCATGGTTTCTCTTTTTATCAAAAGCTTCATCCACACCAAACTCAAGAAGAACTCGTGAGATAGGTTAGTATAAACCAATGCAAAACCTTATCATTTTCTACTGTAACAAATCACTAAAATTGTTATTCAACATTGCATACTAAATGCCTCTGCATATTTAACACTCCTATCCTCAAATAGAATCATTAAACAAGCAAACATATGCAAACAATGCAAATATAACAGCAATCTGTCAAAACAGTACAGTCTATAAAGGATGCAAGATGCATCATACTTCCCTAACTCCAAAAATTATGAGAAAAATACTAAGCTGTAGAAGATTTATCAGATCTCAATATGAAAAAAGTTTCAACATTATACCATTATCTGACTTTTCTAGGGAATTTTTGCAACAGCGGTAAACTTTCTGTTTTCAAACAGCAACATGTATACTAGCAAAATAAGCATGGCAAAGGCTATCCTTGACTTCTTTATTGAAACTAAAGATGCTAAACACTATTATAAATAACAGAAAGCAAATACTAACAAAAGAAAATGACGCTCCAAGCAAAACACATATCATGTGATGAATAAAAATATAGCTTCAAGTAAAGTTACCGATGAACGAAGACGAAAGAGGGGATGCCATCTGGGGCATCCCCAAGCTTAGGCTCTTGGTTGTCCTTGAATATTACCTTGGGGGTGCCTTGGGAATCCCCAAGCTTAGGCTGTTGCCACTCCTTATTCCATAGTCCATCGAATCCTTACCCAAAACTTGAAAACTCCACAACACAAAACTCAACAGAAAACTCGTAAAGCCCGTTAGTATAAGAAAATAAAACCACCACTAAGATACTGTAATGAACTCATTCTAAATTCATATTGGTGTAATATCTACTGTAGTCCAACTTATCTATGGTTCATACAACTTAATACTAGCCACAGATTTATCAAAGTAAGCAAACAACACATAGAAAACAGAATCTGTCAAAAACAGAACAGTCTGTAGTAATCTGTATCAAACGTATACTTATGGAACTACAACAATCCTACCAAATTAGGAAGTCCTAAGAAATTTGTGTACCAATCCAGAGCAAAAATAATCAGATCAGAAGCACGTTTCTGTGAATTAACAAAACTAATTTACTGGGTGCAAAAGTTTCTGATTCTCAGCAGGATCAACACAACTATCACCGTAAGCTATCCTAAAGGTCTTACTTGGCACTTTATTGAAACAAAAGCTATAAAACATGATTACTACAGTAGAATAATCATGTGGACACACAAAAACAGTAATGGTAAATATTGAGTTGTCTCCCAACAAGCGCTTTTCTTTAATGCCTTTCTAGCTAGGCATGATAATGACAATGATGCTCACATAAAAGATAAGAATTGAAACATAACGGGAGCATCATAAAGCACATGACTAGCACATTTAAGTCTAACCCACTTCCTATGCATAGGGATTTTGTGAGCAAACAACTTATGGGAACAATAATCAACTAGCATAGGAAAGTAAAACAAGCATAGCTTCAAGATTTTCAACACATAGAGAGGAAACTTGGCATTGTTGCAATTCCTACAAGCGTAAATTCCTCCCTCATAATAATTTTCAGTAGCATCATGAATGAATTCAACAATATAACCAGCACCTAAAGCATTCTTTTCATGATCTACAAGCATAGAAAATTTACTACTCTCCACATAAGCAAATTCTTCTCATTCGGAATAGTGGGAGTATCATAAGAGACTTGAACACTAAAAATTGTTTCCACATTAAAAGAGTAATGTTCAGAAAAAGGGTAATCATAAGCATGTCAAGTTTTATAAATATAATCATCACTACTTTTTATAGCATAAGTTTCATCACAATAATCATCACAAGTAGCAACTTCGTTCTCATCATAATCGATTGAAACCTCTCCCAAGATAGTGGAATCACTAAATAAAGTTGACACTCTTCCAAATCCACTTTCGTATTCATCACAATAAAATTCAACATCCTCCAAAATAGTGGGATCACTACTTCCTAAAGTTGACACTCTTCCAAACCCACTTTCATCAATATAATCATCATAGGTAGGAGGCATGCTATCATCATAACAACTTTGCATATCAAAACTTGGGATGCTAAAAATATCATCTTCATTAAACATAGCATCCCCAAGCTTGGGACAAACATTAATTTCAGCAAATATATTCTCAAATATTTCATCCTCATCAAACATAGCTTCCCCAAGCTTGGGCCCTTTCATATCATAAGCATAATCACTCTCATCATTAAAAATATGGATAGCACCAATATTATAGCAATTATCATCATCACAATGAGTAGTAGGAGCAATATCATTTGGGAGGGATACCTTTCTACCTTTGTTTCTCCTTATTTTCTTTTTCTTCTTCACATTATGTGTGGGTTCAACCTTCCTCTTTGAGCTCCTTATGGATGAGATTGGTTGAATAGAAAGCTCCTCCTCGTTACCTGATTCATCATGAGAAATAATATGAGGAGATTGGGAAGTCTCTTCCCTTTCATTAGTATTCTCTTCATCTTCTATTTGCTTTCTTTTCTTCATGTAATTGGCAATATAGGGATTTTGAATGCAATTCTCCGCACAAAACATATAAATCTTTTCTAGATCAATATCAAGGAAGTGCTCAAGATTAAATTTTGGAATAGGCTTAGTTAAACGTTTCAACTCTTCATAACCCAAAAGCAAACTAAGTTCATTGTAATGAGCAAGGGAGATCAAATCATCACAATTTTTGGACACGATTCGGTCATGAAACAATTTGCATTGGAGATGTAAATGACCATGTTCATTGCAAAGTTCACAAGTACGACAAAGGAATTTTAAATTTTCAGCACTCACATCTAGCCTTTCTTGCAACCATTTAGTTTCTAAATGCTTATGCCTCTTGCAATATATATCTTCTCTATTTGGTGTGTTCATGCAAACATGCACTCCACAAAAATCACATGCTTATAGAGACATTTTCATCATAACTAGTGCAATCATCATTAGTACTATGGATATTCAAGGAGTTCATACTAACAACATTGCAATCATGCTCATCATTCAAAGATTTAGTACCAAGCATTTTAATGCATTCTTCTTCTAGCACTTGAGCACAATTTTCCTTTCCATCATACTCACGAAAGATATTAAAAAGACGAAGCATATGAGACAAACTTAACTCCATTTTTTTGTAGTTTTCTTTTATAAACTAAACTAGTGATAAAACAAGAAACAAAAAGATTCGATTGCAAGATCTAAAGATATACCTTCAAGCACTCACCTCCCCGAAAACGGCGCCAGAAAAGAGCTTGTGTCTACTACACAACCTTCTTCTTGTAGACGTTGTTGGGCCTGCAAGTGCACAGGTTTGTAGGACAGTAGCAAATTTCCCTCAAGTGGATGACCTAAGGTTTATCAATCCGTAGGAGGCGTAGGATGAAGATGGTCTCTCTCAAACAACCCTGCAACCAAATAACAAAGAGTCTCTTGTGTCCCCAACACACCCAATACAATGGTAAATTGTATAGGTGCACTAGTTCGGCGAAGAGATGGTGATACAAGTGCAATATGGATGGTAGATATAGGTATTTGTAATCTGAAATTATAAAAACAGCAAGGTAACTAATGATAAAAGTGAGCGTAAACGGTATTGCAATGATAGGAAACAAGGCCTAGGGTTCATACTTTCACTAGTGCAAGTTCTCTCAACAATAATAACATAGATAGATCATATAACAATCCCTCAACATGCAACAAAGAGTCACTCCAAAGCCACTAATAGCGGAGAACAAACGTAGAGATTATGGTAGGGTACGAAACCACCTCAAAGTTATTCTTTCGGATCAATCTATTAAAGAGTTCGTACTAGAATAACACCTTAAGACACAAATCAACCAAAACCCTAATGTCACCCAGATACTCCATTGTCACCTCGAGTATCCGTGGGCATGATTATACGATATGCATCACACAATCTCAGATTCATCCAACCAACACAAAGTACTTCAAAGAGTGCCCCAAAGTTTCTACCGGAGAGTCAAGAAAACGTGTGCCAACCCCTATGCATAGGTTCATGGGCGGAACTTGCAAGTTGGTCACCAAAACATACATCAAGTGGCACGTGATATCCCATTGTCACCATAGATAAACACGGCAAGACATACATCAAGTGTTCTCAAAGTAAAGACTCAATCCAATAAGATAACTTCAAGAGGGAAACTCAATTCATCACAAGAGAGTAGAGGGGGAGAAACGTCATAAGATCCAACTACAATAGCAAAGCTCGCGATACATCAAGATCGTGCCATAGAGAGAACACGAGAGAGACATCAAACACATAGCTACTGGTACATACCCTCAGCCCCGAGGGTGAACTACTCCCTCCTCGTCATGGAGAGCGCTGGGATGATGAAGATGGCCACCGTGATGGGTTTCCCCTCCGGCAGGGTGCCAGAACGGGCTCCCGAGAGGTTTTTGGTGGCTAGAGAGGCTTGCGGCGGTGGAACTCCCGATCTATCTTGATATTCGATGGTTTTAGGGTACGTAGGCATATATAGGCAAAAGAAGTTGGTTGGCAGGTGCTCGAGGGGCCCACGAGACAGGGGGCCATGCCCAGGGGGCGGCCTCCTATCTCGTGGCCTCCTCGAGGATCTTCTGACATGGACTCCAAGTCTCCAGGATCATATTCTTCCAAAAAATCACGCTGCCGAAGGTTTCATTCCGTTTGGACTCCGTTTGGTATTCCTTTTCTTCAAAATACTGAAATAGGCAAAAAAACAGCAATATGGACTGGGCGTCCGGTTAGTAGGTTAGTCCCAAAAATGATATAAATGTGTAAAATAAAGCCCATAAACATCCAAAAGGGGTAATATAATAGCATGGAACAATCAAAAATTATAGATATGTTGGAGACGTATCATGCCCCTGACCCTTCTTATTCGCGCGACATGTGTCACCCACATACTGAGAGGTGGAGACCATGTGAGATCGTGGGTGAATAGATAAGTATACCATGGAATGCGTAACGGTTTGAGCGGCAAAATCCGAAAATTTGGATAAGACTATTTTAAAGTTTCGTTCGCAATTTCTTCAGCTGACAAGGACACAGTGAAGAATTTGAACGAGTTTCAAATAGAACGCACATGAAGAATTTGTGAACGGACTGGGTTGAGTTTAGCATAGAGAGGGAAGGGTCCAATCACATTCACTTAGCAGAAAAGTCAACTTGAAGAATTAGCTCAAATTGAAGATTTTCAACTTGGTTGGTGGCGTAACCCACCGTATAAGAAAGCCGATTTCAAACACCGCGTACAACTCTTGTAGGGTTCTGAGAACCAATTTCTTCATTAATTTCTTCACACTTAGAGGGTTAGTGTTCATTGGTTGAAGAAAAACGTTACTTAATGTGTTGCACATCGAAGTCATCAAGTCAGCATAAGTGTTAGGATGTGTGTCCTTTTCAAAGAACATTCGAAGATTCTCGGATATTTAGCTCACACCGCAACTTGCTAAATCTCTTCTCATCCAAAGGCTTTGTGAAGATATTGGCCAGCTGGTCTTCAGTACTTGCATGGTCGATGGAGATGTCGCCCTTCAACACATGGTCACAAAGAAAATGATGACGAATCTGAATGTGCTTTGTCTTCGAGTGTTGAACTGGGTTGTGTGCAATCTTGATAGCACTCTCGTTGTCGCAGTAGAGTGGCACATTCTTCATGTTGATGCCATAGTCCTTGAGTGTCTGCTTCATCCATAGTAATTGAGCACAGCAAGATCCTATAGCAATGTACTCAGCTTCTGCAGTGGAGAGTGATACACAGTTCTGTTTCTTCGAGGACCAACATACCAAGGATCGTCCAAGGAAATGACATGTGCCTGACGTTGACTTGTGGTCCACCCGATCACCAGCATAGTCAGATTCTGAATATCCAATGAGATCAAAGGAAGATCCCTTAGGATACCATAATCCAAGTGTTGGTGTGTGAGCTAGATATCGAAGAATATGCTTCATAGCCTTATGTTGTGATGCCTTCGGTGTTGCTTGAAATCGGGCACACATGCAAACACTAAGCATAATATCCGGCCTAGATGCACATAGGTACAATAAAGAGCCAATCATGGAGATGTATACCTTTTGATCGAAGTCTTTACCATTTTCATCAGTGCATAGATGGCCATTTGTGGGCATAGGAATTTTGACGCCTTTGCAATCTTGCATGCCGAATATCCTCAACACATCCTTGAGGTATTTCTCCTGAGATGTGAATATGCCATTGTATTGTTGACAAATCTGAAGACCTAGGAAGAATTTCAGTTCTCCCATCATAGACATTTGATATTCTTCACTCATCATATAGGCAAATTCATCACTGTAATGTTGGTTAGTACAGCCAAAGATAATATCATCAACATATATTTGGCACATGAATAATTCATCATCATATGTTTTGGTGAAAAGAGTTGGGTCAAGTGAGCCGGGTTTGAAGCCTTTCTTCATGAGGAATTCCTTCAGTGTGTCATACCACGCCCGAGGTGCTTGCTTGAGGCCATAGAGGGCCTTGTTGAGTCTGTAGACGTGATCTGGAAATTTTGGATCCTCGAAGCCTGGTGGTTGAGCAACATATACTTCTTCCTCAAGCTTACCATTGAGGAATGCACTTTTCACATCCATTTGTTGTAAGATGATATTATGATGGTTAGCATAAGCAAGCAATATGCGAATAGCCTCAAGTTTAGCAACAGGTGCAAAAGTTTCATCGAAATCAATTCCTTCAACCTGTGTGTAGCCTTGAGCTACAAGACGAGCCTTATTCCTCACCATGAGGCCATTTTAGTCTTGTTTGTTGCAGTAGATCCATTTGGTACCGATGATGTTGTGCTTGCGTGGGTATGGTTGCTTGACAAGCTCCCACACATTGTTGAGCTCGAATTGATGCAATTCATCTTGCATGGCTTGAATCCACTCAAATTACATGAATGCTTCATCTACTTTAGTGGGCTCTGTGATAGAGACAAATGCAAAATGCCCACAGAAGTTAGATAAATGTGAAGCTTTTGAGTGCATGAGGGGACCTGGTGCACGAATGTCATCGATGATCTTCTCGATCTGCACTTCGTTTGCTATGCGAGGATGTGCGGGTTAATGACTTTGCTTAGGCCCAGCAGTTTCTTCAGGACCAGTTTCTTCAGCAGCACCAGCATGATTTTCTTCATGATCAGGAATGACTTCTTCTGCAGATTCTTCGGTAGGGATGAAATCCTTAGTGGCTTTGAACTTGATGGATTCCTCGGGTGACATTTCATCTAGCACAGGAGGTAGGTGCTCTCTTTGCGAGCCATTAGTTTCATCAAACTGCACATCTACAGTTTCAACAACCTTGTGATGATTGATGTTGAAGACTCTGTAGGTGTGCGAGTCTTTTCTGTAACCAAGCATAAAACCCTCATGTGCTTTTGGTGCAAATTTAGAGTGATGGTGAGGATCTCTAATCCAGCATTTAGCACCGAAGACTTTGAAATAACTTACATTGCGTTTCTTGTCAGTGAGGAGTTCATATGAGGTCTTTTTGAAGAATTTGTGAAGGTATACCCTGTTGATGATGTGGCACGTAGTATCAATTGCTTCAGGCCAGAAATGCTGAGGCGTCTTGTATTCATCAAGCATAGTGCAGGCCATCTCAACAAGAGTCCTATTCTTGCGCTCCACGACGCCATTCTGCTGAGGAGTATAAGGAGCAGACAATTCGTGAGTAATACCAAGCATATCGAGATATTCATCGAGGCCAGTGTTTTTGAACTCGGTTCCATTATCACTCCTGATATGCTTGATCTTCACACCGAAGTTAGTGGAAGCCCTTGAGGAAAATCGTCTGAAGACTTCCTGCACTTCATTTTTCTAAGTGATGATATGCACCCATGTGTAACGAGAATAGTCATCGACTATGACAAAGCCATATAATGATGTAGAACTAGTGAATGTGGCATAATGAGTAGGGCCAAATAGATCCATATGAAGTAATTCAAAGGGACGAGAAGTGGTCATGATAGTCTTTGAGGGATGCTTGGCTCTGGTGATCTTTCCAGCCTCACAAGCCCCACAAAGATGATCTTTGAGGAATTTGACACCCTCGATGCCAATGATGTGCTTCTTCTTCGCGAGTGTATGCAAGTTCCTCATCCCAGCATGACCAAGTCATCGATGCCATAACCAGCATTCTGAAGCTTTTGTAAGTAGACATGTGGCAGGCTGTGGTCCTGCAGAGAAATCAACAATATACAAGTCTCCTTTCCTAAAGCCTTCGAAGACTTTGGAGTTGTCAGATTCCATTAGCACAAGGCAGTGAAATTTGCCAAAGACAACAAACATATCAAGATCACAAAGCACTGAGACAGACATAAGATTGAATCCTAAGGACTCAACAAGCATGACCTTGTCCATGTGTTTATCCTTTGAGATTGCAACCTTACCTAGATCCAATACCTTGCTTTTGCCTTTGTCAGCGTAGGTGATATGCTTCAGATGAGATGGTGACAAATCAATGTCCATCAACAAGCTCCTATCACCAGTCATATGATTTGTACATCCACTGTCGAGGACCCACTCAGTAGCTTTCGGTTGTTCATCCTGCAGATGAATTAGTGCAACTTATGAACCCATATACTTCATCAGCAAAGAATATGATATCAATTTCATCAACAGTAATAGTCATAGTAATGTGAGGACGTGAGAAATGAATGGTTCATTTCTTCATGATTAGCTTGCGTCCTCTCAAGCGCATTCAGGTCTCCAGCAAATTCTTCAGACGAGTAAGTTCGTCTGGAGACCTGACCCTGCATAAGAGATTAGTTCTTTTTGTTCACCACCCACATCTGGAGGAGTGACAAAGAGTTCATCATTCTGCGAGCTCCATAAGAAAATGATGGCATAGAAGCCAGTGCACTTCGTTTCATAGAAGAGTGGTTAGGATAAGTATATGAATAAGCAGAGAAATTCTTCGAGGATTGACACGTCTCCGTCGTATCTACTTTTCCAAACACTTTTGCCCTTGTTTTGGACTCTAACTTGCATGATTTGAATGAAACTAACCCAGACTGACGCTGTTTTCAGCAGAAGTGGCATGGTGTTATTTTTGTGTAGAAATAAAAGTTCTCGGAATGACCTGAAAATCCACAGAGATTATTTTTGGAAAATGTAAAAAATACTGGCCAAAGAATCAAGGCCAGGGGGCCCACACCTTGTCCACGAGGGTGGGGGGCGCGCCCCCTCCCCCTGGGCGCGCCCCCTGCCTCGTGGGACCCCTGGATGTCCACCGACCTCAACTCCAACTCTATATATTTCTTTCACGGAGAAAAAAAATTAGAGAGAAAGTTTCATCGCGCTTTACGATACGGAGCCTCCGCCAAGCCCTAATCTCTCTCGGTAGGGCTGATTTGGAGTCCGTTCGAGGCTCCAGAGAGGGGGATTCGTCGCCGTCGTCATCATCAACCATCCTCCATCACCAATTTCATGATGCTCACCGCCATACGTGAGTAATTCCATCATAGGCTTGCTGGACGGTGATGGGTTGGATGAGATTTACCATGTAATCAAGTTAGTTTTGTTAGGGTTTGATCCCTAGTATCCACTATGTTCTGAGATTTATGTTGCTATGGCTTTGCTATGCTTAATGCTTGTCACTAGGGCCCGAGTGCCATGATTTCAGATCTGAACCTATTATGTTTTCATGAATATATGTGAGTTCTTGATCCTATCTTGCAAGTCTATAGTCACCTATTATGTGTTATGATCCGACAACCCCGAAGTGACAATAATCGGGATACTTCTCGATAATGACCGTAGTTTGAGGAGTTCATGTATTCACTATGTGTTAATGCTTTGGTTCGGTACTCTATTAAAAGGAGGCCTTAATATCCCTTAGTTTCCATTAGGACCCCGCTGCCACGGGAGGGTAGGACAAAAGATGTCATGCAAGTTCTTTTGCATAAGCACGTATGATTATATTCGGAATACATGCCTACATTACATTGATGAACTAGCGCTAGTTCCGTGTCACCCTATGTTATAACTATTACACGAGGAATCGCATCCGACATAATTATCCATCATTGATCCAATGCCTACGAGCTTTTCACATATTGTGCTTTGCTTATTTACTTTACCGTTGCTACTGTTACAACTACTACAAAACTGCCATCGTTACTTTTGCTACTATTACTGTTACTATCATACTACTTTGCTACTAAATACTTTGGTGTAGATACTAAGTTATCCAGGTGTGGTTGAATTGGCAACTCAACTGCTAATACTCGAGAATATTCTTTGGCTCCCCTTGTGTCGAATCAATAAATTTGGGTTGAATACTCTACGTACCCTCGAAAACTGTTGCGATCCCCTATACTTGTGGGCTATCAAGACTATTTTCTTGCGCCGTTGCCGGGGAGCATAGCTCTATTCTTTGAGTCACTTGGGATTTATATCTGCTCATCACTATGAGGAACTTGAAAGACGAAAGAACTAAGATTTTTCCCTCAACTACGAGGGGAGGTAATGAACTGCCATCTAGCTCTGCACTAGATTCTCCTTCTGTTTTGAGTAAGCTTGCGACACCTAAACCCGCTACTGCTATGAATTCTGATATGTCGCATGTTATTGATGATGCCACTTCTGTTATGCATGATACTTATGATGAAACTACTTCTATGCTTGATACTACTTTGCCTTTAGGTGAATTTCTAGATGAACAACTTGATAGGGTTAGAGAGAATCAAATTATTGAAGATGAAATTATTGAAGATAGTGATGATGAAGGTTCTTCCCCTAAGTATGAATTGCCTGTTGTTCCTGAGGGCTATGTTATGGATGAAGAAACTGCTAGAGATTTTCTTGCTTGCAATGATAGATCTGATCTTAAGAAGTTATTAGCTAAACTTAAACAGAAAACTCTGAATGCTAGAATGAAACATGACCCTTCTTTTGCTACTTCACCTATCTTTGTTACTGATAAGGATTATGAATTCTCTGTCGATCCTGAGATAATTACTTTGG
The DNA here is from genome assembly GCF_018294505.1 of Triticum aestivum. Taxonomy (NCBI): domain Eukaryota; kingdom Viridiplantae; phylum Streptophyta; class Magnoliopsida; order Poales; family Poaceae; genus Triticum; species Triticum aestivum. Next base: position 374,709,481 of record NC_057795.1, on the reverse strand, counting down.
TTGAATCTGATCCTTTTTATGGCAATGAATCTGAAACTGTTGTGGCACCTCTTACTAAGTTAAATGATATAGCCACCCTGTTTACTAATGATGAGAAATCCCGCTACTATTATATCCTTAAGATATTTCCATTCTCATTAAAGGGTGATGCTAAAACTTGGTTTAATTCTCTTGATCCTGGTTGTGTGCGTAGTCCCCAGGATATGATTTATTACTTCTCTGCTAAATATTTCCCTACCAATAAGAAACAAGCTGCCTTGAGGGAAATATATAATTTTGTGCAAATTGAAGAAGAGAGTCTCCCACAAGCTTGGGGGAGGCTTCTCTGATTACTTAATGCTTTGCCTGATCATCCTCTTAAGAAAAATGAAATACTTGATATCTTCTATAATGGACTAACCGATGCTTCCAAGGACCACTTGGATAGTTGTGCTGGTTGTGTTTTCAGGGAAAGAACAATCGATCAAGCTGAATTGTTATTGAATAAATGTTGACTAATGAAAATAGTTGGACTCTTCCTGAGCCAATTCCTGAGCCAATTGAGCCAACTCCTGAGCCAAGTCCTAAACCTACTCCAAAGAAGAGAGGTGTTCTATTTCTCAGTCCTGAAGATATGCAAGAGGCAAAGAAATCTATGAAAGAAAAAGGTATTAAAGCTAAAGTTGTTAAGAATTTACCTCCTATTGAAGAAATACATGGTCTTAATATACCGCTTGTCGAAGAAACACATGGTCTTGATAACCCGACACAGGTAGTAAAGGTAAATTCTCTCTATAGATATGATAAAGTTGAAATCCCGTCTACTAAGTTTGCTAGCCAATGCTTGGATGAATTTGATGACTTTATGGCTAGACAAGAAAATTTCAATGCTTACGTTGGTAGAGAATTAAAGAGTAATGCTTACATGATTGGACGCTTGAGTGATTATATGGCTAGAGTTAAAGGTGAACTTAAGCTCATTAGTAAATATGCTTCTATGGTTACCACTCAAGCAGAACAAGTACTTAAAGCTCAAAGTGATTTGCTCGATGAATTAAATAATAAACATGATTTTGCTGTTAGAGTGAATGACTCAGGAACCTTTGTATCCCGAAGGCCACCCTAAGAGTATTGAGCAAGATTCTCAGAGAAATAATTTAGATGCACATAGTCCTTATAAAAAGAAGAAAAAGAAAAATGATAGGACTTTGCATGCTTCTAGTGAACCTGTTGTGGACACACCTGAGAATCCCAATGATATTTCTATTTCTGATGCTGAAACCCAATCTGGTGATGAACATGAACCTAATGATAATGTTCATGTTGATGTGCAACATAGCAATAATAATGATGTAGAGATTGAACCTGCTGTTGATCTTGATAACCCACAATCAAAGAATCAACATTATGATAAGAGAGACTTTGTTACTAGGAAGCACGGTAAAGAAAGAGAACCATGGGTTCAAAAACCCATGCCTTTTCCTCCTAAGCCATCCAAGAAAAAGGATGATGAGGATTTTGAGCGCTTTGCTGAAATGATTAGACCTATCTTCTTATGTATGCGCTTAACTGATATGCTTAAAGTAAATCCTTATGCTAAGTACATGAAAGATATTATTACAAATAAAAGAAAGATACCAGAAGCTGAAATTTCCACCATGCTTGCTAATTATACCTTTAAAGGTGGAATACCAAAGAAACTAGGAGATCCAGGGGTACCAACTATACCATGCTCCATTAAAAGAAACTATATTAAAACTGCTTTATGTGATCTTGGAGCCGGTGTTAGTGTTATGCCTCTCTCTTTATATCGTAGACTTGAATTGCATAAGTTGACACCTACTGAAATATCTTTGCAAATGGCCGATAAATCAACTGCTATACCTGTCGGTATTTGTGAGGATGTGCCTCTTGTGGTTGCAAATATCACTATCTTAACGGACTTTGTTATTCTTGATATTCCCGAGGACGATAGTATGTCGATTATCCTTGGTAGACCCTTTTTGAATACTACAGGGGCTGTTATTCATTGCAACAAAGGCAATGTCACGTTTCATGTTAATGGTAATGAGCATACGGTACACTTTCCGAGGAAATAACCTCAAGTTCATAGTATCAATTCTATTGGAAAAATTCCAATAATCATTATTGGAGGTTATGAATTTCCTCTTCCTACTGTCAAGAAGAAATATGATATTCTTATTATTGGGGATGTTCATATCCCCGTTGAGGTAACCTAGTGTTATTCGAAATTTCTCCGGTTCCATGTTATTCGGAATGAGTTTGTTAACAAGACTTGATCAACCTTGTTAGTGGATTCTTTTTGATGATCATGAGATGGATGAAACTAGAAGGCACAACCTTCTGTACTCTCTTTTTACTTTCTGTTATTTAGAATAAATAAAGTAAAAATAATATTTTCTGTCTATTTTCTGAATTATCCACGTAATAAAAAATACCCTGAAAACAAAAGTTCTCCAAATGCCCTGCCAATTTAGGATGATTTTTTCTGAAATATTTGAGGATTTTAGGCAGTGAGAACACAGTAGGGGGGGGGGGCAAGCACCTGGCCACGAGGGTCCAGGGCGCGTCCACCCTTACAAGGCGCACCCCCCTACCTCGTGGGCCCATGGTGACCTGATGTCTACTACACAACCTTCTTCTTGTAGACGTTGTTGGGCCTGCAAGTGCACATGTTTGTAGGACAATAGCAAATTTCCCTCAAGTGGATGACCTAAGGTCTATCAATCCGTAGCAGGCGTAGGATGAAGATGGTCTCTCTCAAACAACCCTGCAACCAAATAACAAAGAGTCTCTTGTGTCCCCAACACACCCAATACAATGGCAAATTGTATAGGTGCACTAGTTCGGTGAAGAGATAGTGATACAAGTGCAAAATAGATAGTAGATATAGGTTTTTGTAATCTGAAATAATAAAAACAGCATGGTAACAAGTGGTAAAAGTGAGCGTAGACGGTATTGCAATGATAAGAAACAAGGCCTAGGGTTCATACTTTCACTAGTGCAAGTTCTCTCAACAATAATAACATAGAAAGATCATAGAACAAGCCCTCAACATGCAACAAAGACTCACTCTGAAGCCACTAATAGTGGAGAACAAACGTAGAGATTATGGTAGGGTACAAAACCACCTCAAAGTTATTCTTTCGGATCACTCTATAAAAGAGTTCATACTAGAATAACACCTTAAGACACAAATCAACCAAAACCCTAATGTCAACTAGATACTCCATTGTCACCTCAAGTATCCGTGGGCATGATTATACGATATGCATCACACAATCTCAGATTCATCCAACCAACACAAAGTACTTCAAAGAGTGCCCCAAAGTTTCTATCGGAGAGTCAAGAACGTGTGCCAACCCCTATGCATGGGTTCCCAATGTCACAAAACCCACAAGTTGATCACCAAAACATACATCAAGTGGCACATGATATCCTATTGTCACCACAGATAATCACGGCAAGACATACATCAAGTGTTCTCATAAAAGACTCAATCCGATAAGATAACTTCAAAGGGGAAACTCAATTCATCACAAGAGAGTAGAGGGGGAGAAACATCATACAATCCAACTACAATAGCAAAGCTCGGGATACATCAAGATCGTGCCATAGAGGGAACACGAGAGAGAACACGAGAGAGAGAGATCAAACACATAGCTACTGGTACATACCCTCAGCCCCGAGGGTGAACTACTCCCTCCTCGTTATGGATAGCGCTGGGATGATGAAGATGCCACAGGTGATGGGTTCCCCCTCCGGCAGGGCACCGCAACGGGCTCCAGAGAGGTTTTTGGTGGCTAAAGAGGCTTGCGGCAGCGGAACTCCCGATCTATCTTCTGTTCTAGAAGTTTTAGGGTACGTAGGTATATATGGGTGCAAGGGGTATGCCGGTGGAGCTTCGAGGACCCCACAAGGCAGGGGGCGCGCCCTAGCGGGGTGGGCGCGCCCCCCACCCTCGTGACCAGCTCCCATATCTTCTGACGTAGAGTCCAAGTCTATCTGGTGGCTTTCCTTCCAAAAATAACTTCTCCAGTTGATTTCGTTCCGTTTTGACACCGTCTGATATTCCTTTTCCTCGAAACACTGAAATAGGCATAAAACAGCAAATCTGGGCTGGGCCTCCGGTTAATAGGTTAGTCCCAAAAGTAATATAAAAGTGGATAATAAAGCCCAATATTGCCTAAAATAGTAGATAATATAGCGTGGAGCAATCAAAAATTATAGATACGTTGGAGACGTATGAAGCATCCCCAAACTTAATTCCTGCTCGTCCTCGAGTAGGTAAATGATAAAAAAGATAATTTTGGATGTGGAATGCTAGTTGGCATAATTTCAATGTAACTCTTCTTACTTGTGAGATGAATATTCAGATCCGAAAGATTCAAGACAAAAGTTCATATTGACATAAAAATAATAATACTTCAAGCATACTAATCAAAGTAATCATGTCTTCTCAAAATAGCATGGCAAAAGAAAGTTCATCCCTACAAAATCATATAGTTAGGCTATGCTTCATTTTCGTCACACAAAGATGTTCCCAACTTCTATACCCCCGATGACAAGCCAAGAAATTGTTTCATACTTAAATAATCTCAAACTTTTTCAACCTTCACACAATACATGAGTGTGAGCCATGGATATAGCACTATGGGTGGAATAGAATATGATGATGAGGATTGTGTGGAGAAGACAAAAAAGGAGAAAGTCTCACATTGACGAGGATAATCAACAGGCTATGGAGATGCCAATTAATTGATGTCAACATGAGGAGTAGGGATTGTCATGCAACGGATGCACTAGAGCTATGTATGCTCAACAGAAGAAAACTAGTGGGTGTGCATCCAACTCGCTTGCTCATGAAGACCTAGGGCATTTGAGGAAGCCCATCGTAGGAATATACAAGCCAAGTTCTATAATGAAAAATTCCCACTAGTATAAAAAGACAACTTATGAGACCCACTACATGAAGAACAAGGTGCTACTTTGAAGCACAATATATGAGACTCACTACATGAAGAACAAGATGCTACTTTGAAGCACAAGTGTGGAAAAAGAGATAGTAGCATTGCCCCTTTCTTTTTTTCCTTTTTTCCCTTGGCCTTTCTTTTTTTTCTTTTTGGCCTTTCTTTTTTTCCTTTTTTTTTCTTTTTTTTCTTTGGCCTTTTTTTGGGGGGACAATGCTCTAATAATGATGATCATCACACTTCTATTGATTACAACATAAGGATTACAACTCGAAACTAGAACAAAGATATGACTCTATATGAATGCCTCCGGCGGTGTACCAGGATGGTGCAATGAATCAAGAGTGAGATGTATGAAAAATAATGCATGGTGGCTTTGCCACAAATACGATGTCAACTACATGATCATGCAATGGCAATATGACAAAAGTAATATATGTCATGAATATGATGATGGAAGTTGCATGGCAATATATCTCGGAATGGCTATTGAAATGCCATAATAGGTAGGTATGGTGGCTGTTTTGAGGTAGATATAAGGAGGTTTATGTGTGATAGAGCGTATCGTATCACGGGGTTTGGATGCACCGGCGAAGTTTGCACCAACTCTCAAGGTGAGAAAGGGCAATGCACGGTACCGAAGAGGCTAGCAATGGCGGAAAGGTAAAAGGTGCGTATAATCTATGGACTCAACATTAGTCAAAAGAACTCATATACTTATTGCAAAAATTTAGAAGTCGTCAAAAACCAATTACTACGCGCATGCTCCTAGGGGGATAGATTGGTAGGAAAAGACCATCGCTCGTCCCCGACCGCCACTCATAAGGATGCACAAGCCAGGTACACTTCATGTTTCAAATTTGTTACACAACTTTAACCATACATGCATGCTACGGGACTTGCTAACTTCAACACAAGCATTCTTTGAATTCATAATCACCCAACTAGCATGACTTTAATATCACTACCTCCATATCTCAAAACAATTATCAAGTATCAAACTTTTCTTAGTATTCAACACACTCATAAGAAAGTTTCACATATCTTGAATACCAAGTATATTAATATTAAGCAAATTACCATGCTATTAACGACTCTCAAAATAATCTAAGTGAAGTATTAGAGTTCATCTATTTCTTCAAAATAAAACTACCACTGACGGTGTCCTAGACTAGGGGGTACTCAACGCGTCATCTCCCGATCTGTTGGATTGGGCCGAGGACCCCCATGGCCGTATACTCATGGGCCAGTCCGGACAGCTGCCGCATACAAGGAAGAATCCACAAGACTTGGCGATCAAGACAAGGACTCCTCCCCACCGGCGTATTCGGCTAGGACTCTTGTTATCCTAGGCCTCTGGTGCATTATATAAACCGGGGCCAGGCTAGTTGATAGACATACAACAACAATCATACCATATGCTAGCTTCTAGGGTTTAGCCTCCTTGATCTCGTGGTAGATCCACTCTTGTACTACCCATATCATCAATATCAATCAAGCAGGAGTAGGGTTTTACCTCCATCGAGAGGGCCCGAACCTGGGTAAAAACATCTTGTCCCTTATCTCCTGTTACCATCCACCTAGACGCACAGTTCGGGACCCCCTACCCGAGATCCGCCAGTTTTGACACCGACATTGGTGCTTTCATTGAGAGTTCCGCTGTGTGATCGGCGAAAGGATCAATGGCTGGACTGCAGGTCAACTGCGAAGTCGGCTTCTTCGTCACCAGCTCGACTGGTCACCTTGGCTTGACCGAGGACTGCACCCTACCTCCGAACGTTATGTTCGGATGAAGGCCTTCATCAACACCAACTTCGATCTCTATCAAGATCATGGAGGAGTCATCCATGGAGCTCGGGGGCTCAACGTCAACATTGCCCTCAGGCGACCGTGCCGTTTTTCTGGACAGCAAACTTGTATCCGCCGCCACCGCCTCCTCAAGTGTCGCTTAAACAATTACTTCGGTGGAATTATGCGGAATTAAGTCTACAACAACCCTGCAAAAATTTCGTCGAGTTCCGATGGAGGAATCTCCGGCAATCTCCGATATACCGGAGCCCTGTTGAATCTGGACGAGAATCCGGACAAGTTTAGGGCGTGGTATCCAGCATCTTGCTCGGATCTCCTTTGGAGGATCCAACCGTTGATTTGCTGCGGAATTTCCATATCTACCACCTGCCAAAAATTCAGGTCGATCCGACCGTCCAAACTCCGGGAAACTTCCGATTAGTGCATCACTTTTTGGATCGGTTTTCTGCGCGAGAACGAATCCGACCCGAATTCATCTTCTTTATGAACGGGATCTCGGACATCCTTTTTGAAGAAAGTTTTCGTATGGGGTGTTGTGTTTTATTCTCAAACACATCCCAGTAGTATTAAAAGTATTCTTGCAATACGAACTTCACCATCGCGCCGGTGTCAAACCATCCCGACAACATCACTCCATGGCGGCCGACCTGCGTTAGACACGTCGTCGCTTTGTTGAGCCGAGCTCAATTTCTTCGGATCATCATCTCGGCCAGCCGAACAATAGTTCGGCATCGCGAAGGATAAATCGTCACCAACATCGCTGCCCCACGGATTACACGGAGCGGGCACACCTGCATCGTCACACGGTCACTTCATCAAGCCGGCATCGACCACGTCACGACCTGCATCGCTGGACTGGGGGCTTCATCATCTCTTCATCAACCTATTCCGGAGACTTCGGCGTCGCCGGCCGACCAGCTCCATCACGTTAGCTGGACCGAGGGCTTTGCCTCGGCGAGCCAACCTTTGTCAGCATCGCCGTGCCGTTGCTTTATCGCCCATCAGGCGATAGGTGTGCGGATCGAGTCCCAATTTTGGGAATCACCTTTTTTCGGATTGCTACAACAAATAAGCCAGGTGCTATTAATCCTAGTATTTTTTGCTTGTTAGGGTTCATTTTTCCCAATGAATTATTACTCTGGTTTGTCCGTCATATGTACGCAGGCCTATCAAATGGTGGCCGCATTAACGACGGTTGCATGGTGGTTCGGTCAGTTTCCGTACATAGTCCGGCGAACGCCGCATCCGGAACTCGAACCGACCTGTGAATTCAGGCCTTGTCATGCCTTTACCGCATCACGCCGCCGCCCTGCATCGACATTGACTTCGGCGCCAGGCCATATTTCTTTTATTACTCACTTTGCATAAATTATTTGTTATGCAACAATTTATTATTATTATTATTACTATTATCTCCGGTTTGCACTATTTTTTGTGCACAGGAAAATGATCCAGCCGGACTATATCCTTTGGCGTCACCTCGGCTGGACGGGGGGCTTCGTCAACACTTCATTACCCTATGTCGGGGACTTTGGCATCACCCTGCCGTCGTGCATTGACCGTGCTATGTCACCACTTCGGAGTGCCGGGCTCTTTGCTCCGCCACCTCGGGACCGGCTCGGGGATGGAACCTTGTCTCGCATCAAGCTCAGACCACGTCATCAATACCGAACACATTAACCAGCTAAGTTGTCTTCATGCTCAGAGTTTTAAATTTTTAACTTGTGTTCGGCTTGACCAAGCATTATACTTTTTTCGGAAAAAAGTTGCTTGTAAAAATTTCCTTGTTCAAACTTTGTTTGTGACACGCAAATTCAAATACCCCGTTTACTTGGGGGCTTCCTTCATGAAGTTTTTTCTTCTTGCATATGATTATACTTGTACGGCTTCATTCCTTGTTCGTGTATTACGCCACAATATGCACCATATTGACTTAAGCGATTTGCAAGCTGGGTTGCTTGGCTCCTGTGCTTACCCTTACGTTCCCAATTGTTCGGCTAGGGAGTAAAGGGAGCAGCTCCGTGATTGTCACGATCGGGTCAACAGAGCCGGACCTCAGACTGGGTGAAGCCGAAAGCTAGCGCTCTTATTGTTCTCAATCATGGTCGGCACACAACAGAACTCATGAGTACAAAAAATCTGTTGCATAAGTCTCATAATACCAATGAGCACCGAAGAAAGGTATCGGTGGGGGTACTATTTTCTTCGAAGATGCTTCTTACACTTCGCAGTAATATAGCATAAGTTCCCTGAGCGCGCTTTGTCTGTTACAGCCTTATGGCCTGATTGTTGGGGAACGTAGCAGAAATTCAAAAATTTTCCTACGTAACACCAAGATCTATCTATGGAGAGACCAGCAACGAGTAGAAAGAGGAGTGCATCTACATACCCTTGTAGATCGCTAAGCGGAAGCGTTCAAGTGAACGGGGTTGATGGAGTCGTACTCGTCGTGATTCAGATCACCGATGATCCTAGTGCCGAACGGACGGCACCTCCGCGTTCAACACACGTACAGCCCGGTGACGTCTCCCATGCCTTGATCCAGCAAGGAGAGAGGGAGAGGTTGAGGAAGACTCCATCCAATAGCAGCACAATGGCGTGGTGGTGGTGGAGGAGCGTGGCAATCCCGCAGGGCTTCGCCGAGCACCTACGGGAGAGGAGATGTGTCACGGGAGGGAGAGGGAGGCAACCAAAGGCCTTCGGTATGATTGCTCCTCCTTTTCCCCACTATATATAGGGCCAAGGGAGAGGGGGGAGGCGCAGCCTTGCCCCCTCCTCCAAGGAAGGGGTGCGGCTAAGGATGGGGAGGAGTCCATCCTCCCCAAGGCACCTCGGAGGTGCCTTCCCCCTTTAGGACTCTTCCCTTTTTCCTTTATCTTGGCGCATGGGCCTCTAGGGGCTGGTGCCCTTGGCCCATGTAGGCCAAGGCGCACCCCCTACAGCCCATGTGGCCCCCCCGGGGCAGGTGGCCCCACCCGGTGGGCCCCCGGGACCCTTCCGGTGGTCCCGGTACAATACCGATGACCCCGAAACTTGACCCGATGGCCGAAACAGGACTTCCTATATATAAATCTTTACCTCCGGACCATTCCGGAGCTCCTCGTGACGTCCGGGATCTCATCCGGGACTCCGAACAACATTCGGTAACCACATACAAGCTTCCTTTATAACCCTAGCGTCATCGAACCTTAAGTGTGTAGACCCTACGGGTTCGGGAGACATGCAGACATGACCGAGACGTTCTCCGGTCAATAACCAACAGCGGGATCTGGATACCCATGATGGCTCCCACATGTTCCACGATGATCTCATCGGATGAACCACGATGTCAAGGACTCAATCGATCCCGTATTCAATTCCCTTTGTCTATCGGTATGTTACTTGCCCGAGATTCGATCGTCGGTATACCGATACCTTGTTCAATCTCGTTACCGGCAAGTCACTTTACTCGTTCTGTAACACATCATCCCGTGATCAACTCCTTGGTCACATTGCGCATATGATGATGTCCTACCGAGTGGGCCCAGAGATACCTCTCCATTTACACGGAGTGACAAAATCCCAATCTCGATTCGTGCCAACCCAACAGACACTTTCAGAGATACCCGTAGTGTACCTTTATAGCCACCCAGTTACGTTGTGACGTTTGGCACACCCAAAGCACTCCTACGGTATCCGGGAGTTGCACAATCTCATGGTCTAAGGAAATGATACTTGACATTAGAAAAGCTTTAGCATACGAACTATATGATCTTGTGCTAGGCTTAGGATTGGGTCTTGTCCATCACATCATTCTCCTAATGATGTGATCCCGTTATCAACGACATCCAATGTCCATGGTCAGGAGACCGTAACCATCTATTGATCAACGAGCTAGTCAACTAGAGGCTTACTAGGGACATGGTGTTGTCTATGTATCCACACATGTATCTGAGTTTCCTATCAATACAATTCTAGCATGGATAATAAACGATTATCATGAACAAGGAAATATAATAATAATCAATTTATTATTGCCTCTAGGGCATATTTCCAACAGTCTCCCACTTGCACTAGAGTCAATAATCTAGTTCACATCGATATGTGATTAACACTCAAGGTCACATCCCCATGTGACTAACACCCAAAGAGTTTACTAGAGTCAATAATCTAGTTCACATTTACCATGTGATTAACACTCGATGAGTTCTGGGTTTGATCATGTTATGCTTGTGAGAGAGGTTATAGTCAACGGGTCTGAACCTTTCAGATCCGTGTGTGCTTTACAAATCTCTATGTCATCTCCTAGATGCAGCTACCACGTTCTATTTGGAGCTATTCCAAATAACTGTTCTACTTGGAGCTATTCTAAATTGTTGCTCCATTATACGTATCCGGTATCTCTACACAGAGCTATCCGGATAGGTGTTAAGCTTGCATCAACGTAACCCTTTACGACGAACTCTTTTACCACCTCCATAATTGAGAAAATTCCTTAGTCCACTAGTTACTAAGGATAACTTTGACCGCTGTCTTGTGATCCATTCTTGGATCACTCTTGTACCCCTTGACTGACTCATGGCAAAGCACACTTCAGGTGCGGTACACAGCATAGCATACTGTAGAGCCTATGTCTTAAGCACAGGGGACGACCTTCGTTCCTTTCTCTCTTTTCTGCCATGGTCGAGCTTTAAGTCTTAACTTCATACCTTACAACTCAGGCAAGAACTCCTTCTTTGACTGATCCATCTTGAACACCTTCAAGATCACGTCAAGGCATGTGCTCATTTGAAAGTACTATTAAGCGTTTTAATCTATCCTTATAGATCTTGATGCTCAATGTTCAAGTAGCTTAATCCAGGCTTTCCATTGAAAAATACTTTCCAAATAACGCTATATGCTTTCCAGAAATTCTACGTCATTTCTGATCATTAATATGTCAACAACATATACTCATCAGAAATTCTATAGTGCTCCCACTCACTTCTTTGGAAATACAAGTTTCTCATAAACTTTGTATACACCCAAAATCTTTGATCATCATCAAAGCATACATTCCAACTCCGAGATGCTCACTCCAGTCCTCAGAAGGATTGCTGGAGCTTTGCATACTTATTAGCATATTTCAGGATAGACAAAACCTTCCGGTTGTATCACATACAACCTTTCCTCAAGAATCGTCGAGGAAACAATGTTTTGACATCCTATCTGCAAGATTTCATAAATAATGCAGTAATTGCTAATATAATTCCAACAGACTCTTAGCATCGCTACGAGTGAGAAAGTCTCATCGTAGTCAACTCCTTGAACTTGTCGAAAAACATCTTAACGACAAGTCGAGCTTTCTCAATGGTGACACTTACCATCATTGTCTGTCTTCCTTTCAAAATCCATATGTACCTAACAGCCTTATGACCATCAAGTAGTTCTTCCAAAGTCTACACATTGTTTTCATACATGGATCCTATCTCGGATTTTATGGCTTCTAACCATTTGTCGGAATTTGGGCCCACCATCGCTTCTCCATAGCTCGTAGGTTCATTATTGTCTAGCAACATGACCTTCAAGACAGGATCACCTTACCACTCCGAAGTAGTACGTGTCCTTGTCGTCCTACGAGGTTTGGTAGTGACTTGATCCGAAGTTTCATGATCAATATCATAAGCTTCCACTTCAATTGGTGTAGGTGCCACAGGAACAACTTCCTGTGCCCTGTCACACACTAGTTGAAGAGACGGTTCAATAACCTCATCAAGTCTCCACCATCCTCCCACTCAATTCTTTCGAGAGAAACTTTTCCTCGAGAAAGGACCCGATTCTAGAAACAATCCATATTGCTTTCGGATCTGAATTAGGAGGTATACCCAACTGTTTTGGGTTTCCAATGAAGATGCATTTTATCCGCTTTCGGTTCGAGCTTATCAACCTGAAACTTTTTCATATAAGCGTCGCAGCCCCAAACTTTTAAGAAACGACAACTTAGGTTTCTCTAAACCATAATTCATACGGTGTCATCTCATCGGAATTACGTGGTGCCCTATTTAAAGTGAATGTGGTTGTCTCTAATGCCTAACCCATGAACAATAGTGGTAATTCGATAAGAGACATCATGGTACGCACCATATCCAATAGGGTGCAACTACGATGTTCGGACACACCATCACACTATGGTGTTCCAGGCGGTATTAATTGCGAAACAATTTCCACAATGTCTTAATTGTGTGCCAAAACTCGTAACTCAGATATTCATCTCTATGCTCATATCATAGACATTTTATCCTCTTGTCACAATGATCTTCTACTTCATTCTGAAATTATTTGAACCATTCAATAATTCAGACTTGTGTTTCATCAAGTAAATATTCTCAACATCTACTCGAATCATCTGTGAAGTAAGAACATAACGATATTCACTGCATGCCTCAGCACTTATTGGACTGCACACATCAAAATGTGTTACTTCCAACAAGTTGCTATCTTGTTCCATCTTATTGAAACCGAGGTTTTTCAGTCATCTTGCCTATGTGGTATGATTTGCATATCTCAAGTGATTCAAAATCAAGTGAGTCCGAACGGTCCATTTGCATGGAGTTTCTTCATGCATATACACCAATAGACATGGTTCGCATGTCTCAAACTTTTCCAAAAACGAGTGAGTCCAAAGATCCATCAACATGGAGCTTCTTCATGCGTTTTATACCAATATGACTTACACAGCAGTGCCACAAGTAAGTGGTACTATCATTACTATCTTATATCTTTTGGCATGAAAATGTGTATCCCTACGATCAAGATTCAATAAACCATTCCTTTAGGTGCAAGAGCACTTATTCAGGTTTAGTACTAATCTTGATGGTAGAGGGAGCGTGCGATGTTAGATCACATCAAACTTGGAAACACTTCCAACACATATCGTCAGCTCACCTTTAGCTAGTCCCCGTTTTATGCCGTAGCTTTTATTTCGAGTTACTAACACTTAGCAACCGAACCGGTATCTTATACCCTGGTGCTACTAGGAGTACTAGTAAAGTACACATTAACATAATGTATATCCAATATACTTCTATCGACCTTGCCAGCCTTCTCATCTACCAAGTATCTAGGGTAATTCCGCTCTAGCGACTGTTCCCCTTATTACAGAAGCACTTAGTCTCGGGTTTGGGTTCAACCTTGGGTTTCTTCACTAGAGCAGCAGCTGAATTGCCGTTTCATGAAGTATCCCTTTGTTCCCTTGCCCTTCTTGAAACTAGTGGTTTCACCAACCATCAACAATTGATGCTCCTTCTGATTTCTACTTTCGCGGTGTCAAACATCGCGAATACCTCAAGGATCATCATATATGTCCTTGATATATTATAGTTCATCACGAAGCTCTAGCAGCTTGGTGGTAATGACTTCGGAGGAACTATCACTATTTCATCTGGAAGATCAACTCCCACTTGATTCAAGTGATTGTTGCACTCAGACAATCTGAGCACAAGCTCAACAATTGAGCTTCTCTCCTTAGTTTGCAGGCTAAGATAATCGTCGGAGGTCTTATACCTCTTGACATGGGCACGAGCCTGAAATCCCAATTTCAGCCCTCGAAACATCTCGTATGTTCCGCGACATTTCGAAAAACGTCTTTGGTGCCTCAACTCTAAACCGTTTAACTGAACTATCACGTAGTTATCAAAACATGTATGTCCGATGTTCGCAACATCCACAGACGATGTTTGGGGTTCAGCACACTGAGCGGTGCATTAAGGACATAAGCTTTCTACTGTCCGCATAATTGCTACTTTCAACTTTCAACTATATTTTCTCTAGGAACATATCTAAAACAGTAGAACTAAAGCGCGAGCTACGACATAATTTGCAAAAGGTCTTTTGACTATGTTCAAGATAATTAAGTTCATCTTATGAACTCCCACTCAGATAGACATCCCTCTAGTCATCTAAGTGATTGCATGATCCGAGTCAAACTAGGCCGTGTCCGATCATCACGTGAGACGGACTAGTCATCATCGGTGAACATCTTCATGTTGATCGTATCTTCTATACGACTCATGTTCGACCTTTCGGTCTCCGTGTTCCGAGGCCATGTCTGTACATGCTAGGCTCGTCAAGTTAACCCTAAGTGTTTTGCGTGTGTTCCGAGGCCATGTCTGTACATGCTAGGCTCGTCAACACCCGTTGTATTTGAACGTCTGAATAAAACACCCGATCATCACGTGATGTTTTGAAACAGCAAACTGTCGCAACGGTGCACAGTTAGGGGAGAACACTTCTTGAAATTGTTGTAAGGGATCATCTTATTTACTACCGTCGTTCTAAGCAAATAAGATGTATAAACATGATAAACATCACATGCAATCAAATAGTGACATGATATGGCCATCATCACTTTGCTCCTTTTGATCTTCATCTTCGGGGCTCCATGATCATCATCGTCACCGGCATGACACCATGATCTCCATCATCATGATCTCCATCATCGTGTCTTCATGAAGTTGTCACACCAACGACTACTTCTACTTCTATGGCTAACGCGTTTAGCAATAAAGTAAAGTAAGTTACATGGCGTTCTTCAATGACACGCAGGTCATACAAAAAATAAAGACAACTCCTATGGCTCCTGCCGGTTGTCATACTCATCGACATGCAAGTCGTGAATCCTATTACAAGAACATGATCAATCTCATACATCACATATATCATTCATCACATCCTTTTTGGCCATATCACATCACATAGCATACCCTGCAAAAACAAGTTAGACGTCCTCTAGTTGTTGTTTGCATGTTTTACGTGGCTGCTATGGGTTTCTAGCAAGAATGTTTCTTACCTACGCATGAACCACAACGTGATATGCCAATTGCTATTTACCCTTCATAAGGACCCTTTTCATCGAATCCGATCCGACTAAAGTGGGAGAGACAGACACCCGCCAGCCACCTTATGCAACTAGTGCATGTTTGTCGGTGGAACCGGTCTCACGTAAGTGTACGTGTAAGGTTGGTCCGGGCCGCTTCATCCCACGATGCCGCCGAATCAAGATAAGACTAGTAACGGCAAGCATATTGAACAATATCGACGCCCACAACTACTTTGTGTTCTACTCGTGCAAAGAATCTACGCAATAGACCTAGCTCATGATGCCACTGTTGGGGAACGTAGCAGAAATTCAAAAATTTTCCTACGTAACACCAAGATCTATCTATGGAGAGACCAGCAACGAGTAGAAAGAGGAGTGCATCTACATACCCTTGTAGATCACTAAGCGGAAGCGTTCAAGTGAACGGGGTTGATGGAGTCGTACTCGTCGTGATTCAGATCACCGATGATCCTAGTGCCGAACGGACGGCACCTCCGCGTTCAACACACGTACAGCCCGGTGACGTCTCCCATGCCTTGATCCAGCAAGGAGAGAGGGAGAGGTTGAGAAAGACTCCATCCAACAGCAGCACAACGGCGTGGTGGTGGTGGAGGAGCGTGGCAATCCCGCAGGGCTTCGCCGAGCACCTACGGGAGAGGAGATGTGTCACGGGAGGGAGAGGGAGGCAACCAAAGGCCTTCGGTATGATTGCTCCTCCTTTTCCCCACTATATATAGGGCCAAGGGAGAGGGGGGAGGCGCAGCCTTGCCCCCTCCTCCAAGGAAGGGGTGCGGCTAAGGATGGGGAGGAGTCCATCCTCCCCAAGGCACCTCGGAGGTGCCTTCCCCCTTTAGGACTCTTCCCTTTTTCCTTTATCTTGGCGCATGGGCCTCTAGGGGCTGGTGCCCTTGGCCCATGTAGGCCAAGGCGCACCCCCTACAGCCCATGTGGCCCCCCCGGGGCAGGTGGCCCCACCCGGTGGGCCCCCGGGACCCTTCCGGTGGTCCCGGTACAATACCGATGACCCCGAAACTTGACCCGATGGCCGAAACAGGACTTCCTATATATAAATCTTTACCTCCGGACCATTCCGGAGCTCCTCGTGACGTCCGGGATCTCATCCGGGACTCCGAACAACATTCGGTAACCACATACAAGCTTCCTTTATAACCCTAGCGTCATCGAACCTTAAGTGTGTAGACCCTACGGGTTCGGGAGACATGCAGACATGACCGAGACGTTCTCCGGTCAATAACCAACAGCGGGATCTGGATACCCATGATGGCTCCCACATGTTCCACGATGATCTCATCGGATGAACCACGATGTCAAGGACTCAATCGATCCCGTATTCAATTCCCTTTGTCTATCGGTATGTTACTTGCCCGAGATTCGATCGTCGGTATATCGATACCTTGTTCAATCTCGTTACCGGCAAGTCACTTTACTCGTTCCGTAACACATCATCCCGTGATCAACTCCTTGGTCACATTGTGCATATGATGATGTCCTACCGAGTGGGCCCAGAGATACCTCTCCGTTTACACGGAGTGACAAAATCCCAATCTCGATTCGTGCCAACCCAACAGACACTTTCAGAGATACCCGTAGTGTACCTTTATAGCCACCCAGTTACGTTGTGACGTTTGGCACACCCAAAGCACTCCTACGGTATCCGGGAGTTGCACAATCTCATGGTCTAAGGAAATGATACTTGACATTAGAAAAGCTTTAGCATACGAACTATATGATCTTGTGCTAGGCTTAGGATTGGGTCTTGTCCATCACATCATTCTCCTAATGATGTGATCCCGTTATCAACGACATCCAATGTCCATGGTCAGGAGACCGTAACCATCTATTGATCAACGAGCTAGTCAACTAGAGGCTTACTAGGGACATGGTGTTGTCTATGTATCCACACATGTATCTGAGTTTCCTATCAATACAATTCTAGCATGGATAATAAACGATTATCATGAACAAGGAAATATAATAATAATCAATTTATTATTGCCTCTAGGGCATATTTCCAACACTGATTTCCTGGTTATTGGAAACACCGTCGATATTCTTGACAGATGGAGTACATAACACTTTTCGGTCCTTGACCGAAGAGGGAGAAGCCGACGGTCGGTTAAGACGCGTTTAAAGTTTGGTTGAACATAGATATGATATAAGTACTTTGGTACATGCAATCATTCTTTTACCCAAGTCACTTGGGGGCTCTTAAATTTATATGAGCCGTTTTATGATAAGTGTTTTTCTTCTTAGTCGTTGCAAAGTTTTTATTATTATTTATCACTCCTTTTTTGACACAAGTGTGCGTTCACTAGTCGGGGAGCCTAATTTCTCTCTCAAAGAAGCCGTAGGCTGACCCACTTGAAGTTTTGAGATAGGATGTGTCATGTTAAAGCACGGCAGAAGCACCTTTTTTTCTAAAGTCCAATTTTCGGATTGGCACCGAACACTTGATCTAGTTCGGACATTAACCTTTCGAATAAGTTTTTTGGCTTTTCGAGCCCATGGCACTTTTAAAGTATTTGTGTGTTTTTAGCACAAGTCTCGCAGTGCAACACCGGACACCTTTAGAGATTCGGCAAAAACATTCTCGGATATTGCTATATATGCATCGGTTTCGAATTGTGTCTTCGGTCAATAGTTGGGTTGCCCGGCTCCTGCGCTTGCCTCCTATGTTCCGCTTTGTTCGGCTAGGTGTGCAAAGGGAGAACCACTGCGATTGTGCTTCCAGCTCACATGGTTAAGCACCTCAGTGGAGAAAGCCGAAAACTGACTGTCACAATAAGCGACTGGTCGGCGATCCGATGACGGCGTTAAACGACGGGCCATTCATAACAATGGCCGAAGTGTTTACGGCTTGACCTCGACTGTCGCCGAACACTAGCGGGGGCTATTAACTGGCCTCCCAAAGTAAATCCTCGATATTTTGCTCTTACATTGGAGCTGAGGTTTCATGATCATGATTAGCATGACAACCCAAATAAAGGAACCGATAGCGGGACTATTTTCTTTGGAAGACATTTCTTCTGTTAAACAGTAATATAACATGTCTCTCCGCGTACATTTGTTTATAAAACCGTATGGCCAGATTGCCTTGTTTGTTGTAAATCTTTGCCCTCATAAAGGCTTTATAAAGTAGGACAAACACTTCTCGGCTATTGGCCGAGGAGGTGGAAGCCGATGGTCGGTCAACAAAGTTTTGTACAATGCGGATCCGAGCATTAATGACGTAAAGTACTTGGATACATAGAGTCATTACACATAATTTGTGATTTTACTATGGATATCGATCCTTAATTCGGCCTCCCGTGCCTGCATTAAGGCTCGGGGGCTACTGGGCTTCGGGCTTATTATTTACAAATATTAAAGGGGCACATCAATCCCCTAATCTGGTGTTGCCACCCGACCAGTGTCTCGGGGGCTACTACATTGCCTGTTCTATGCAGAAAATTTTAAGTGCAATACAGTTTCCGAGGAGATTTTGATCCTTAGGTTGGTCGGCCGCACCCAACCCGAGTCTCGAGGACCGAGCACACCGCTTTTTGTGTCCCGAAGTATTCTGCCAAGCTAGGACTTGATCCTCAGACCGATTTTGCAAATCAACCTGAGTCTCAGCGGCTACGGGGATCAGTGGTCTTATGTCATCCTTCATGTGCATCTCCGGTTTTAGACCGATAATCACCTTGAGGACTACTGGCTATATATCTCGTCAGAGAATAAATTGCGTCAATAAAAAACATTGACCAAAAATCAGCCCATGACCGAGCTGCTTAACCACCTCGGAAGCGGTCCGGCATAAAGCTCGGGCGCTAGTGGCTGGCTCCATAGAGGGCATTTCCGGCATTAAGCTAGGCTAAACTCCTTCAAACTTCTTTGAACCAAGGTGATCTACAACACCTCGGATACAGTCCGGTGTTGGAGCTCGGATACATAGTCCCGCGTTAGAGCTGGGAAGCAGTCCGGCATTGGTGCTCGGCTGCAAATGATACCTCAAATGCAGTCCGGCGTTGGAGCTCGGACGCAAGAGGACGTTGCCGCCCGGGAACAACTTCAAACCCGAGGTGTGGCATAAAAATAACAAGGCATTGATAAAGGCCGGAAATGTAAAGGGGCTCCTCGGATACCCGACGTATAAACTTGTCGAATGCATTTCGGCGATCCTCAAGATCGAAGATGAGAAGATTTGTTGAACCAGTTTTCAAGACCGACGACTGAAGATGAAGAACAGTTCAGAAGAATCGAGGAGCGTCCCTAACTTGAAGACCGGTTCAGGGGGCTACTGACGGTGTCCTGGACTAGGGGGTACTCAACGCGTCATCTCCCGATCTGTTGGATTGGGCCGAGGACCCCCATGGCCGTATACTCATGGTCCAGTCCGGACAGCTGCCGCATACAAGGAAGAATCCACAAGACTTGGTGATCAAGACAAGGACTCCTCCCCACCAGCGTATTCGACTAGGACTCTTGTTATCCTAAGCCTCTGGTGCATTATATAAACCGGGGCCAGGCTAGTTGATAGACATACAACAACAATCATACCATAGGCTAGCTTCTAGGGTTTAGCCTCCTTGATCTCGTGGTAGATCCACTCTTGTACTACCCATATCATCAATATCAATCAAGCAGGAGTAGGGTTTTACCTCCATCGAGAGGGCCCGAACCTGGGTAAAAACATCGTGTCCCTTGTCTCCTGTTACCATCCGCCTAGACGCACAGTTCGGGACCCCCTACCCGAGATCCGCCGGTTTTGACACCGACAACCCCCATGCTCTAAAAGGTATAAGTGGTGCACTAGAGCAAATGACAAACTACTCCGAAAGATATAAGTGAAGGTCAATGAGTAGCTAAATAATTATGCAACTATGCGAAGACTCTCTCTCATTTAATAATTTTAGATATTGATACTTTATTCAAACATCAAGCAAAGCTAAAGAAAACTACATTGCAAGGATAGCACAATTCATGTGAAGAAGCAAAAACTTAGGCTCAACCGATACTAACCGATAGTTGTTAAAGAAGAAAGGTGGGATGCCTACCAGGGCATCCCCAAGCTTAGATGCTTTAGACTTCTTGAAATATTATCTTGGGGTGCCTTGGGAATCCCCAAGCTTGAGCTTTTGTGTCTCCTTAATTCCTCTCATATCATGGTTTCTCTTTTTATCAAAAGCTTCATTCACAACAAACTCAACAAGAACTCGTGAGATAGGTTAGTATAAACCAATGCAAAACCTTATCATTTTCTACTGTAACAAATTACTTAAATAATTATTCAACATTGCATACTAAATGCCTCTGCATATTTAATATTCCTATCCTCAAATAGAATCATTAATCAAGCAAACATATGCAAACAATGCAACCATAACAGCAATCTGCCAAAACAGTACAGTCTGTAAAGAATGCAAGAGTATCAATACTTCCCTGACTCCAAAAATTATGAACTAAAATTCCCACTGTAAAAAATTTATCAGAGCTCAATATTCAAAAAGATTCAACACTATACCACTCTCTGACTTTTCTAGGGAATTTTTGCAACAGAGGTAAACTTTCTGTTTGTCAAACAGCAACATGTATACTAGCAAAATAAGCATGGCAAAGCCTATCCTTGACTTCTTTATTGAAACTAAAGATGCAAAACATTATTCTAAATAACAGCAAGCTAATACTAACAAAAGAAAATGACGCTCCAAGCAAAACACATATCATGTGGTGAATAAAAATATAGCTCCAAGTAAAGTTACCAATGAACGAAGACGAAAGAGGGGATGCCTTCCGGGGCATCCCCAAGCTTAGGCTCTTGGTTGTCCCTGAATATTATCTTGGGGTGCCTTGGGCATCCCCAAGCTTAGGCTCTTTCCACTCCTTATTCCAAGTCCATCGAATCTTTACCCAAAACTTGAAAACTTCACAACACAAAACTCAACAGGAAATCTTATAAGCCCCGTTAGTGAAACAAAACAAAACCACCACATTGGTACTGTAATGAACTCATTCTAAATTCATATTGGTGTAATATCTACTGTAATATAACTTATCTATGGTTCATACCCTCCGATACTACTCATAGATTCATCAAAATAAGCAAACAACACATAGAAAACAGAATTTGTCAAAACAGAACAGTCTGTAGTAATCTGCATCAAACGTATACTTCTGGAACTCCAAAAATCCTACCAAATTAGGAAGTCCTAAGCAATTTGTGTACCAATACAGATAAAAAAGAATCCTATCAAGAGCACGTTTCTGTGAATTAACAAAACTAATTTACTGGGTGCAAAAGTTTTTGATTTTCAGCAGGATCAACACAACTATCACCGTAAGCTATCCTAAAGGTCTTACTTGGCACTTTATTGAAACAAAACCTATAAAACATGATTACTACAGTAGCATAATCATGTGGACACACAAAAACAGTAAGGATAAATATTGGGCTGTCTCCCAACAAGCGCTTTTCTTTAATGCCTTTCTAGCTAGGCATGATGATGACAATGATGCTCACATAAAAGATAAGAATTGAAACATAACAGGAGCATCATGAAGCATATGACTAGCACTTTAAGTCTAACCCACTTCCTATGCATAGGGATTTTGTGAGCAAACAACTTATGGGAACGATAATCAACTAGCATAGGAAGGTAAAATAAGCATAGCTTCAAAACTTGAAGCACATAGAGAGGAAACTTGATATTATTGCAATTCCTACAAGCATATGTCACTCCCTCATAATAATTTTCAGTAGCATCATGAATGAATTCAACAATATAACCAGCACCTAAAGCATTCTTTTCATGATCTACAAGCATAGAAATTTTATTACTCTCCACATAAGCAAAATTCTTCTCATCAATAGTAGTGGGAGCAAACTCAACAAAATAACTATCATATGATTGAAAATTAAGATCAAGATGACAAGTTTCATGGTTATCATTATTCTTTAAAGCATACGTGTCATCACAATAATCATCATAGATAGGAGGCATGCTTTCATCATAGTAAATTTGCTCATCAAAGCTTGGGGGACAAAAAATATCATCTTCATCAAACATAGCTTCGCCAAGCTTGTGGCTTTGCATATCATTAGCATCATGGATATTCAAGGAATTCATACTAACAACATTGCAATCATGCTCATCATTCAAAGATTGAGTGCCAAACGTTTTAATGCATTCTTCTTCTAACACTTGGGCACAATTTTCCTTTCCATCATACTCACGAAAGATATTAAAAAGATGAAGCGTATAAGACAAACTCAATTCCACTATTTTTGTAGTATTCTTTTATAAACTAAACTAGGTTCCCAATGTGTGCCAACCCCTATGCATAGGTTCCCAATGTCATGAAACCCGCAAGTTGATCACCAAAACATACATCAAGTGGCACATGATATCCCATTGTCACCACAGATAATCACGGCAAGACATACATCAAGTGTTCTCATAAAAGACTCAATCTGATAAGATAACTTCAAAAGGGAAACTCAATTCATCACAAGAGAGTAGAGGGGGAGAAACATCATAAGATCCAACTACAATAGCAAAGCTCGGGATACATCAAGATCGTGCCATAGAGGGAACACGAGAGAGAACACGAGAGAGAGAAAGAGAGATCAAACACATAGCTACTGGTACATACCCTCAGCCCCGAGGGTGAACTACTCCCTCCTCGTCATGGATAGCACCGGGATGATGAAGATGGCCACCGGTGATGGGTTCCCCCTCCGGCAGGGCGCCAGAACAGGCTCCCGAGAGGTTTTTGGTGGCTACAGAGGCTTGCGGCGGCGGAACTCCCGATCTATCTTCTGTTCTGGAAGTTTTAGGGTACGTAGGTATATATGGGTGCAAGGGGTACGTCGGTGGAGCTTCAGGGGCCCCACGAGGCAGGGGGTGCGCCCTAGGGGGGTGGGCACGCCCCCACCCTCGTGACCCGCTCCCATATCTTCTGACGTAGAGTCCAAGTCTATCCGGTGGCTTTCCTTCCAAAAATAACTTCTCCAGTTGATTTCGTTTCGTTTTGACTCCATCTGATATTTCTTTTCCTCGAAACACTGAAATAGGCATAAAACAGCAAATCTGGGCTGGGCCTCCGGTTAATAGGTTAGTCCCAAAAATAATATAAAAGTGGATAATAAAGCCCAATATTGCCTAAAACAGTAGATAATATAGCATGGAGCAATCAAAAATTATAGATACGTTGGAGACGTATCATGGCCCGCCTCCACTTATTCGTGCACCCACACACTCCATCTTCCTCCCAAAAAAATCTCCATCCAGCTCAAGCACGAGTTCTAGCTCATTTTGCTGCGATTTTTGATCTCCTTGCTCAAAGCTCCATTTACGAAACTGCCTTGGGAGATTGTTCCTTGGTATGTGACTCCTCCAATGGTCCAATTAGTTTTTGTTCTAGTGCTTTATTCATTACAAGTTTTTGCTGCCTAGGTGACCCTGTTCTTGAGCTTGCATGTCAAATTTATGAGGTTCCAAGTAATTCTAATGCATGATATAGGCTCTAGGCACTTGTGGGAGTAGTTGCTATCAATCTTGCTTAGTTTGATTCACTTTTATTTTGAGTTACTAAAAATTTTAGAAATTTTTAGAAAATGATGAAGAGATTTTTGAGGGGCTCTTCTAGGCAAGGCTCCAAGGATAAACAAGCTAAGGAGAAAGAAAAGGCCAAGTATAATCTTCCTCGGAAGTAAGGCCGTGTGAATGGCCTTGTGATAATTTCCTGAGAGCAGCCAGGATTTATGAAGACTTTTATTCTTTGGCTGATAAAGCGGGCCTCACTGACTTCCTCCATGACCGGATCGAACAATATCTCTTACTCACCAATACTTTCATGCAAAACTTCTACTATTATCCTAAGAATTCACCTCCTTCAGTAGCTCTTCACTTATATGATGAGGCTAGGGAGATGTCATTACGTAATTTTTGCGCGGTTTGCAGAATACCCTTTGAGGGCGGCTTAGAGGAACCACATCATAAAGATGTGGATGGTTTTGTTGATACTATTACTGTAGGGGAATCGAGGAAGGTTTCCGATGCAACAATCACTAGCATACATTTTCCTGTCTTACGCTACTTTGCCATATTTGCTAGTCGATGTTTAATTGGTCGCGGAAACTGTGGAAACCTCAGTGTTCCTGATATTATTATTTTGTTCCATGCCTTATTTCGCGAAAACTCTTTTAGTATGGGTGACATTATTGCTAAACGATTAAGCCTGAACCATACAAAGGGCCCCGTCTTTGGAGGTATCTATGCTGCACGCCTTGCTAAACATTTCGAGATACCTATTAGGCATTATGAGGAAGAGGAAAAACTATTGCCCTCTATCTTTTTAGATTACAAGAGCGTGGTAGCACATGAGTTTATTGTTAACAAGGGTGATAATATGCTTCTATATGACCTGAGATGTAATAAGAAACACAATGAGGTTATTATCTTGCCTGCGCCTTCTTTGTTTGATTTAACTGCATGCCATTACCTCGTCTTGCCGTCAGCCGTGTACGCGCACCGAGGCTAGACATCAGCTCCAGAGCCTGAACCGGAACCACCACTGGACCCTTATCGTCCAATATCTTATCAGTGGGATCCGGAGCAGATCGCCAGCCAGTGGCAGTATGATGACACTCCTCAGTACACCGGGGAGAGTAGCCGCGATCCATGGCCATAAACCAACTTAGGTCAAAAGCCTAAGCTTGGGGAAGTACGTATTTCTCACAGACATTACATTCATGTTCACACACTCATTCTAGTTGTCGGTGCTCATACTTTTTCATTGTATTATCCATGCTAGTTTAATTTCTTTTTCTAGCTTTCTTCTTGTGTGTTTGAATAACCTTAGAAAAACAAAAAAAATAGTTAGTTTAATTTTCATGCTTGTAGTAGTAATTAAAATGAAAACCCAAAAAGATTTCTCGTTCTTCTTTTGCTTGTTGGGAGCTTTCCCGTGTAAATAGTTTTATTTCTTTTGGGGGTCGAGAGGAGAAGACCATAATGAAAATGTTTAGTGGCTCTAATATTCATATTGTTGATTTAACCAAGAGCCGATATTACCTTATCTTCTCTCTTGAATTGAATGCTTGCAGATTCCAGCTTAGTCCAATGCACGTGCACTATTATTATTATACACACCGTTCGGTCGTGCAAGTGAAAGGCAATAATGACGATATATGATGGACTGATTGAGATGAGAGAAGCTGGTATGAACTTGACCTCTCTTGTTTTTGTAAATATGATGAGTTCATCGTTCCTGATTCAGCCTATTATGAATAAACATGTTTGCAATGACAATTAGGGAATATAGTTGCTTATGCCATGCTTAATTAGCTAGGAGCTTATAATGGTTTACCTTGCGTGCCAACATGCTATTAAAATGGTTGTGATGTGGTATGATAGGGTGGTATCCTCCTTTGAATGATTCGAGTGACTTGACTTGGCACATGTTCACACATGTAGTTGAAACAAAATCAACATAGCCTTCACGATATTTATGTTCATGGTGGATTATATCCTACTCTTGCTTGCACTCAGTGTTGATTAATTTTAATGCATGTTCTTGACGGTTGTCGCTCTCTCAGTTGGTCGCTTCCCAGTCTTTTGCTAGCCTTCACCTGTACTAAGCGGGAATACTGCTTGTGCATCTAAACTCCATAAACCCCAAAGTTATTCCATATGAGTCCACCATACCTTCCTATATGCAGTATTTACCTGCCGTTCCAAGTAAATTTGTATGTGCCAAACTCCAAACCTTCAAATGAAATTCTATTTTGTATGCTCGAGCAGCTCATGTTTCAACTAGGGTTGTCTGTATCTTCCATGCTAGGTGGGTTATTCTCAAGGGGAGTGGACTCCGCTCCTCATTCATGAGAAAATGGCTTGTAACCGGGATGCCCAGTCCCATGATCAAAAGGATCAAATCAAATCAAAATAATTAAAACAAAACTCCCCCAGGATTGTTGCTAGTTGGAGGCACCCGTTGTTTCGGGCAAGCCATGGATTGATGCTTGTTGGTGGTGGGGGAGTATAAACTTTACCATTCTGTTTGGGAACCGCCTATAATGTGTGTAGCATGGAAGATATCAAGATCTCGTAGTTGTTACATTGACAGTGAAAGTATACCACTCAAAATGTTATTCATCTCTATTTTAAAATTGAGCTCTGGCACCTCTACAAATCCCCGCTTCCCTCTGCGAAGGGCCTATCTATTTACTTTTATGTTGAGTCATCACCCTCTTATTAAAAAAGCACCTGCTGGAGAGCACCGCTGTCATTTGCATGCATTATAATTAGTTTATATTGGGTATGACTTGACTGGATCTCTTTTACCATGAATTACAATGTTTAGTCAGTCCTTGATCTTTAAAGGTGCTCTGTATTTATGTTTTGCGGTCTCAGATAGGGCTAGTGAGATACCATCTTGTTATATCATATTATGATTGTTTTGAGAAAGTGTTGTCATCCGAGATTTATTATTATTGCTCGCTAGTTGATTATGCCATTGATATGAGTAAACATGAGACCTAAGTGTTATTGTGAATATGGTTAGTTCATAATCTTTGCTGAAAACATGAATGCTGGCTTTACATATTTACAACAACAAGAGCAAACAGAGTTTGTAAAAGTTTTTCTTTATCACTTTCAGTTTGTCAAGTGAATTGCTTGAGGACAAGCAAAGGTTTAAGCTTGGGGGAGTTGATACATCTCCGCCGTATCTACTTTTCCAAACACTTTTTTCCCTTGTTTTGGACTCTAACTTGCATGATTTGAATGAAACTAACCCGGACCGACGTTGTTTTCAGCAGAACTGCCATGTTGTTATTTTTGTGCAAAAACAAAAGTTCTCGGAATGACCTAAAAATCCACGGAGATTATTTTTGGAAAATATAAAAAATACTGGCAAAAGAATCAAGGCCAAGGGGCCCACACCCTATCCACGAGGGTGGGGGGCACCCCCCCTCCCCCTGGGCGCGCCCCCTGCCTCGTGGGCCCCCTGGATGTCCACCGACCTCAACTCCAACTCTATATATTTCTTTCGCAGAGAAAAAAATCAGAGAGAAAGTTTCATCGCGTTTTACGATACGGAGCCACCACCAATCCCTAATCGCTCTCGGGAGGGATGATGTAGAGTCCGTTCGGGGCTCCAGAGAGGGGGATTCGTCGCCGTCGTCATCATCAACCATCCTCTATCATCAATTTCATGATGCTCACCGTCGTGCGTGAGTAATTCCATCATAGGCTTGCTGGACGGTGATGGGTTGGATGATATTTACCATGTAATCAAGTTAGTTTTGTTAGGGTTTGATCCCTAATATCCACTATGTTCTGAGATTGATGTTGCTATGACTTTGCTATGCTTAATGCTTGTCAGCAGGGCCCGAGTGCCATGATTTCAGATCTGAACCTATTATGTTTTCATGAATATATGTGAGTTCTTGATCCTATCTTGCAAGTCTATAGTCACTTATTATGTGTTATGATCCGACAACCACGAAGTGACAATAATCAGGATACTTCTCGGTGATGACCGTAGTTTGAGGAGTTCATGTATTCACTATGTGTTAATGCTTTGGTCTAGTACTCTATTAAAAGGAGGCCTTAATATCCCTTAGTTTCCATTAGGACCCCGCTGCCACGGGAGGGTAGGACAAAACATGTCATGCAAGTTCTTTTCCATAAGCACGTAGACTATATTCGAAATACATGCCTACATTACATTGATGAACTGGAGCTAGTTCTGTGTCACCCTATGTTATAACTATTACATGAGGAATCGCATCCGACATAATTATACATCATTGATCCAATGCCTACGAGCTTTTCACATATTGTGCTTTGCTTATTTACTTTACCGTTGCTACTGTTACAACTACTACAAAACTGCTATCGTTACTTTTGCTACTATTACCGTTACTATCAATACTACTTTGCTACTAAATACTTTGCTGCAAATACTAAGTTATCCAGGTGTGGTTGAATTGACAACTCAACTGCTAATACTAGAGAATATTCTTTGGCTCCCCTTGTATCGAATTAATAAATTTGGGTTGAATACTCTACCCTCAAAAACTGTTGCAATCCCCTATACTTGTGGGTTATCAAGACTATTTTCTGGTGCCGTTACCAGGGAGCAAAGCTCTATTCTTTGAGTCAATTGGGATTTATATCTGCTGATCACTATGAGGAACTTGAAAGATGAAAGAACTAAGATTTTTCCCTCAACTACGAGGGGAGGTAAGGAACTACCATCTAGCTCTGCACTAGATTCTCCTTCTGTTTTGAGTAAGCTTGCGACACCTAAACCCGCTACTGCTATGAATTCTGATATGTCGCATGTTATTGATGATGCCACTTCTATTATGCATGATACTTATGATGAAACTACTTCTATGCTTGATACTACTTTGCCTTTAGGTGAATTTCTAGATGAACAACTTGCTAGGGTTAGAGAGAATGAAATTATTCAAGATGAAATTATTGAAGATAGTGATGATGAAGGTTCTCCCCCTAAGTATGAATTGTCTGTTGTTCCTGAGGGTTCTCACCCTAAGATCTTCATAACTCGCTTTTAACTTCTCAAGATCTTGCTTTCTCTGAAGAAATTCATAAGAAAGCTTCTCATGATCAGTTAGGAGAGTGTTATGATGATTTTGAAGGTTGTCAAACTTTGACTGAAGTTTTTGAAGACTATTAGTCAAAGCCTTAGTTCGATCCAATTCCTCACCCAACATATCACCGCTTTCATCTAGCATGTTTTGAACTTTTTCAAGAGCTCTTTGTTGTTTAGTGGCAAGGGAAGCAAGTTTGACATAGCTAGGTCCAAATTCATCACCTGATTCATCATCACCCTTTGCCATAAGGCATGGTGAAAGAGGATGATGATTCAGGTGCGAAAGTCATCTCCTTGAGTGATTCCTTGAAATCCTCAAACCAAGGATCATGACGAGTAAGATGGCCTTCGTAGACCTCAAAGAGTCGGTCCCAGATTAGCTTATCATGATTGAGATGCATGATGTTCCTGAACTAATTTTGGGACAAACAGGAGCAGATGACATCTTTCGCTGTGAGGTTGAGTAGAGTATACTTGCGAATGTCATCAACTTCCGCCATCTTGCAGAGATCGGTGGGACCAATCTCAGTGACGGTCCACAGTTCGTTGTTCATTGCCATGAGTCGCTTCTTCATCATGGCCTTCCCTTTGGATACTCATGACCGTCAAAGATGGGGCATGTCACTTTCTTCATTCCTGCAGTCGACATAACTAAAACTCTAGGCGGTTAAACCAAAACCACACAGAACAAGAGAGTACCTTGCTCTGATACCAATTGAAAGTGCATTACGTCGACTAGAGGGGGGGTGAATAGGCAATTTTTATGAATTCTTCACTGAGGAATTTCAGGGTGAGGAAATTCCTAAGTGAAGAACTACTTGCAGCGGAATAAGTACTCAGGTATAAGCAAAACAGAGTAACAACATAGTCATCATGATGAAATGAAAGACAAACACAGATTACAGAAAGCGTAAACACAAAATAAGCAGGATGAAGACAAACTGACTGAAGAAATAGGATCGAGGAATTAGAGAAAGTCTTCAGTCAAAGTTTTCAAACAGTAATGATCAGGTTCATCAACACATAAATGAGGAAATGAAAGGGTTAAGGAAATAGAACCAGTTGGCTTGGTGAATACAATGATTTGGTAGACCAGTTCCAACTGCTGTGATAGTTGTACGTCTGGTTGGAGCGTTGAGTATTTAAAATCGAGGACACACAGTCCCGAACACACAGTCCTCACCGTAATCTCCTTGAGCTAAGATCACACAGACCTCGCCCAACATTAGTGGTAAGTCTTCACAGGTGACTTCCAAACCTTAACAGACTTGGTCACTCGGCAATCCACAATTCCTCTTGGATGCTCAGACCATGACGCCTAACCATCTAGAGGATACACAGTCCTCAAAGGTAACAAGCATCGGTTCCACACAGGAACAATCTCTTCAGTGATGCTCAGTCACTTTGGGGTTTGTTGATTTGGGTTTTCCTCACTTGATGATTTTTGCTCAAAGTCCTCGAAGGATGGGATGCTCTCAAATGACAAGTGTCAGTTTCTCTCGGAGCAGCCAACCAGCTAATGGTTGTAGGGGCGGCTATTTATAGCCTAGGGAGAAGCCCGACATGATAAGACATAAATGCCCTTGTCTGATATGACCGTTAGGTGGTAGAATATTTTGGACAAGCTAGCGCGCGGCTCAGCAACTGTCGGATATTTGAGGTTCGAGTTCCTCAAGGCTATCATGTTCCCCACTGTGTAGGCAATCCGCACTAACGAATTCCTAACTCCTCAGTCAGAACAAATTCTTCAGAGATAAGAAGATCTTCATCTCTGTCACTGAAGAAATTGACTGAACTGATATGAGATTTCCAATGGCTTCACTCGAAGGATTGGGTAGGTGTAGGATTTTGAGATGAGCATCACTTGGAAATTAGTCCTTAGTATTACCTCGACCCCCTTTAACAGTACGGTGTTTCCTATAACTCAATAAGAAGAAAATGAAACTACGAAAACAAAAAATTTCATGCTTCAGATTCCTCGCATGAATATCAAAGTCTTCAGATCACACCAATTTCTTCACTTTCAAAGTCTTCAGCTGAAGACATTCATTTTTAGGGATTGACTTTCACTGTAAATATCAAACTCCTCATTGACTTATAGAGCATGTGTACACTTACAAATATATTAGTCCCTTAACCTATAAGTCTTCAATACACCAAAATCACTAAGGGGCACTAGATGCACTTACAGTGTGGCAGGCCTCCATGGGGGGCACCACAGGCGCAATGAGTCTCTTTTGCTAGAACTGTCGCGGAATTGGCAAGGTCACGGCAGTTCGAGAGCTTCGCGATTTCGCAAGGCAATTTGCCCCCTCTGTTATTTGCATTCTTGAAACACAAATAAAGGGTACGAGAGTTGAGAATTTGGAAGAAACCATGGGTTACAATAAAAGTTTTGTTGTAAACAGTTCTGGTCGAAGCGGGGGTCTTGGTATTTTCTGGAAAGACGAAATAAAAGTCGAAGTTATTGGTTACTCCAAGTATCACATTGATGTTTTGGTAGATGACATGATCGATATGCAGGTCAGGGTGACTTTTGTGTATGGTGAAGCTCAGGTGCCAGAGATATACAAAACATGGGATACCCTCCGAGGGATCTCTGAAACACAAGGACGACCATGGGCTGTCTTAGGTGATTTTAATGAAGTTCTTCATATCCATGAGCATGATGGAATCGCTAACCAGAGCCAAGCCCAGATTGATGGGTTTAGGGATGCTATTAATACTTGTGGCTTGTCCGATATAGGATACACAGGGACAGATTGGACCTTGAAAAGAAGGTTGTGGGAGGCACTTTCACAAGAGTTAGGGTGGACCGGTGTTTGTTTAATCCGGAATGGTCTCTAGCTCTACCCTCCACAAGTCTGGCCCATAAAACTGCGGCGAGTTCTGATCATGTTCCCATCTTACTCACGCTACGTGAAATGCATGCATGCAAGGTGGGATCGAGGGCTTTTAAGTATGAGACAATGTGGGAGCGGGATGAATCATTTTTTACCACTGTGAACGGGCGATGGACCATGCAAGCTACAGATTCTGTCGTTACCTTGCACGCAAAACTAGAAGGCCTGGCAGGTGATCTTTCGGCTTGGGATCACACCCAGTTCGGGTCAGTATGGGCAGAGATTCGCCACTTAAAAATGCTCTCGAACACCTGCATTCTGCCCAAGGTAGATCCGGACCTACACATGAGGAAACCAAGATAGCTAACAACTTGGTTGAGCTCTTTCACCGAGAGGAGATGCTGTGGCGCCATAGGGCATGCTTGGATTGGCTCATCCATGGAGATAAAAATACATATTTCTTCCATCTAAGAGCTAGCCGCAGGCGCCGCAAAAATCAAATTAAGGTGCTGCAAAGGCCGGATGGGAATATGACAGAGAATGTTTCAGAGATGGAAGCCCTGACCACAGATTTTTACAAAGATTTGTACACCTCGGGGGGGGGGGTACAAAACTTGGATCAAGTCCTGGAAACGGTGCCAACGAAAGTAACACCAGCTATGAATGAGGTTCTCAATGCACCTTATACTCAACAAGAGGTCAAGCATGCCTTGTTCCAGATGTTTCCTATTAAGGCACCACGTCCATACGGCTTCTCGGCACACTTTTTTCAGCGCCATTGGGATGTGTGTGGTGATGAGGTTACCAGAGTGGTTCATAAGATTGTTGACGGAATGGAGTCAGCTACATGCATCAATGATACAATCTTGGTTCTGATCCCAAAGGTAAAAAATCCCACACTTCTCTCACAGTTTCGACCAATCAGCTTGTGTAATGTTCTATCCAAGATAGCATCGAAGTTCATCGCCAACAGGCTGAAACAAATATTACCAGATATTATCTCTGAAGAGCAATCTGCATTTGTCCCTGGCAGAATGATAACTGATAATATTGTAACTGCTTATGAGTGTCTGCATTTCATGAAGCAGAATAGGTGAAAGTGCAATCATGCCCTTACATTATGTTTTTGTTGGTTATGACAATCTACATGTAGGGGACTAACAATGGTTGCCAAGTGAATCTCAGGTGTTGGTCCCCGGTTCATCAAAATTGTGTGTGGATCAAGAGCATACGAAGTGGTTTCTCTCAAGGTTGAAGTGTTAAAATGATGTTTCATTTTGTTTCCTTGAGTATAGGATCCCGCACTATTAAGAGGGGATCAATTGGGTTCGTAACAGACTTGCTCAAGTCAAAATACTCTTTTCCATTAGTCTCTGATCCATTGTGTCTCTGGGAGTGCCGGATGTCCGGGCCTCGTGCCGGATGTCCGGGCCGCTGTCCTCCCTCGGATGTCCGGCCCTTACCCCGGATTTCTGGCCCCCATGTCCAGTAGGTTTTCTGTTTTTCGCCGGATGTCCAGATGTGCGCCGGATTTCCGGTCCTTCCTGTCTTGCCGGATGTCCGGGCCCCTTTTCGGATGTCCGGCCCCTTACTGCTCGATAGACTGATATGGTTCTGTAAACGTTCGTGGACTCTCCGGATGTTCGGGCTTCCCTTTTACGCCGGATGTCCGGGCTTGACCCCCGGATGTCCGGCTCCTCTGGTTCCTCTCTGTTCTGCCATGTCTCCAAGTGGCTTGTCATGTCGGATGTCCGGCCTCTAGCCCGGATGTCCGGCCTGCCCGGTCACTTGCACTACAACGGCCATATTTGAGCTCACACTATATATATTGCCTCTCTTCCCACTAGATAGGTTGACCATTCACTTTGAACAAACCCTAGAACACTTCTCACACTCTCTCTCAATCCTCCACACCAAATCTTAGATCCCCAAGGGATTTGAGAGCTTTGGAAAGAAGTTGTCCGATCAAGTGATAGATCCACTTCTCCTCCTTCTTTGCACCCAAGG
Source organism: Triticum aestivum (assembly GCF_018294505.1). Classification (NCBI taxonomy): domain Eukaryota; kingdom Viridiplantae; phylum Streptophyta; class Magnoliopsida; order Poales; family Poaceae; genus Triticum; species Triticum aestivum. Next base: position 374,675,387 of record NC_057795.1, on the reverse strand, counting down.
AATTCGTGATTTGAGCAAGTCTTGAGCAAATCCCCATCGATCTTGTTACTCTTGGAGGTTGGAGACTCCTAGGCGGTAGGAGTCTTTCGGAGAGGAATCGACCTTTGTGATTACCCCCGGATAAGTTTGTGAGGGTTTGGAGACCACCCCAAGGTCTACCACTAGTGGTTGAGAAATGCCTTCGTGGTGTTGTCTCAAAGGGAGAATAGGGTGAGCCTTCGTGGCGTTGGTGTGCCTTCGTGGTAACATCCACCTCTCTAACGGTGACTAGCTTCCCTCCAAGGAAGTGAACATCGGCATACATCCTCGTCTCCCGGAATTGCGGTTATTCCTAACCCTAACTCTATACTTGTGGTTACTTGTTTTGTTTGCACTTACTTACATCATATTGTGCTTGCTCACTTATATGCTTGTGTTACTTGCCTAGTACTTCGTACTTACTAGAAATTCTTAGGCTCACCTTCATATTCCGCACTATTGCCTAAAATTGCTAAGTAATAATTAAAATTTGTAATTGTACCTATTCACCCCCCCTCTAGGTCCATCTCGATCCTTTCAATTGGTATCAGAGCCTAGTGCTCTATTCTTGTGGCTTAACCGCCCTAGAGCGAGATGAACCCGGATGGGACTCCCCTGGTTGTAGATCCTAAGGATAAAGGCGAGGCTTCCTCTGAAGTCAAGTCCTTTACGTCGGAGGATCTAGAACGGGCCCTTGCTAAGCAAAAAGAGGAGAATGATGCTTCTCTTGAGGCCTTGGTCCAAATGAGATTAGCCACGTTGTCCACAGTGCTTGCACCACTCTCGGGTGGTGCTGCTTTGAGGCCAATTGTGCCTACTCCATCACTTGGTCAACAACCTCCTAGCAATGAACACGCTAGTGTTCCTTGGCTTTATGCAAGACCTCAGGTTGATAAACCAAGATATAACCCTCAAGGCAAACCTCCTTTACTAAGTGCCACTTCCGATTTTGCCTTGTGGAGAGTTGCTATGCAGGATCATCTTCGACATGGAAATGATGAGATGCTGGAGATCTTGGAGTATGGCTATCATGTGGTTGATCCAAAGAACCCCACACCAAGAGAAATATATGACAAGAACCTCAATGACACTGCAATCATGTGTATAAGGAGAGGCGTGGATGAAAAGCAAAGGAGACCGTTCATACACATCACAAGTGCCAAGGAACTATGGGAAAGTATCATACGATCCAAGACTGGCACCTCTACCCTCCGGAGTGCTCAATATGAAATTGCCAAGGGGCAATTGCAAAACTTTTGTATGGAGAAAGGTGAAACCCCCAATCAACTCCATGAGCGCCTCATGACTCTCACTGCCGATATTGAGTCATGTGAGTGTGACAAGACACAAGATGGATTCAACATGACTAAGAGATTCCTTGTGGATAAATTGCTTCATGCTCTTGCTCCATATCACCATCAAATGGTGTGGGACATAAGACAACACCATACCTTCAAGGAAATGACTACAGATGACATCATATCCACCTTTCAACTATTTAAAGAGTCAAAGGCTAATGCCACAAAACATCTTGCCATGCATGGTTCCCCATCATCAAAGGTCAATCTTGCATTGAAGGCCAAGCATGTATGTGAAGATGAGCAAAGTGAAGAAGAAGAAGAAGATGATGATGATGAAGATGGTGATGAGATTGAATCCGACGAGGGCCCGTCATATGAAGACATGGCTCTCTTTGTCAAGAAGTTTAGCGCGGGAAAATTCAAGGGAAGATTCCAAAAGAAGAAAGTAAGAAAATGCTACAACTGTGAGGAAACCAACCACTTCTCAAATGAGTGCCCTTATGAGAAGAGAGAAGATAAACCAAGGTTTCCCAAGACCTTTCCTAAGAAGAAGTTGCCAAATCCTTTGAACTCCAAGCTCAAGAAGAGAGATGGGAAAGCAATGGTTGCTCAAGAAGAATCCGATCCGGATGATGTTAGTGGTGTTGCCGGAGTTGCTCAAGATTCACAAAACACATTGAGGCTATTCAATAAGAGTGGTGAAGTTGTCACCTACAACTACATGAAGGATTACAAGGGCAACGCTCACAAGTGCCTCATGGCGAAGGCCGTAGTAGAGGATGGAGAGGATCAAAACTCTCCTGACAAGGTCAAGGTAACCCCACGATCAAACCCTCCTCTCTTCACTCCTCCTACTCCTAGTGATGAGTATCTTGATGCGGAGGATAGTTATGAGGATGATGATCTAAATGATCCTATGCTTGCTAAACTTAATAAGTTCATGTGCTCCCTCAAAGGAAAGAAGCTCACTATGTTTCGTATGCTTATGGAGATGGTGAGTAAGCACACCATCACCATTAAGGAACTCGAAACCCTCGTCACCGAGGAAAAGGAAAAATATGAAACCCTTGAGCGGAAAGTCCAATATGAGGAAACACGAAATGATGAACTATGCTTAAAAATTGGTGCAAATATTGATGTTCATACTAAAGATCTTGCCTCCTTGAAAAAGGCTATTGGCTCTTGTGAAGAGTTGATGAATGATAAAAGTAAGCTTGTGAAGTCTCATGCTTCTCTCTCTAAGGATTGTGAGCTTCTATCCGTGTCCCTCAAGACTAAGGAAGAAGAGCTCACCCTTCTTACAAAGAGTTTTGAGACGCTCAAACTTACTTATCTTGAAACTCTAGCTAAGGCTTACTCGTCTCCTATTATAAATGTTGATGCTTGTTCTACTAACTCTAGTAGTGATCTAGCATCTATTCTTGAGGAGAATCGTTTTCTCAAGGCTCAAATTGAGAAAGGGCTCATGACATGTGCTCAAGGGCAAAAGAACCTTAATGAGGTGTTGAGCCAACACAATGAAGTGTTCGCCAAAGAGGGACGCGGGTTTGACCCAAGCACAAGCAATAAGAAGACATCCTCTCAAAAGTGCACCACCCCTTTAAAAGAAACTTTTGTACGAGAAGGACACAAGGAGAAAGGTAAGGTTGCTAGTGGGAAGGCCACAAGGGGCATGCCCACTCTCAACAAGCCAAAACAGTTCATGCCTCCATCCTATGTACTTCGTAAGACTAAGGATGGAGAAGTTTATGCAAAGTTTGTTGGTCCTCGAAATGCATTTTGGTTTTATGCTATTTGGGTCCCTAAGACCCTTGTGACTAAATTGAGAGGTCCCATTGCAAAATGGGTGCCTCTAACCAAGAAATAATTATGTGTAGGTTGCCTTCTCCGGTGGAGTAAAATGGGTGATTGATAGTGGATGTACAAATCATATGACCGAAGATAGCAAACTGCTCTACGATTTCATGGAAGCTATTCAACCATTTATGAGCATTATGTTTGGTGGAGGATCAAAAGGACAGGTACTTGGATTGGGGAAGGTGGCTATCACAAATGACATGTCTCTTGCAAATGTCATGCTTGTCCAATCCTTTAAATATCATTTGCTTTCTGTTCGTCAATTGGCTTCTGTTGGTTATGATACACTATTTGGACTAACGGATGTGAAAGTCTTTAAGAGAGATACTCTCGAAGTGGCCTTTGTTGGAGAGTTGGATGGCAACCTTTACACGGTTGATTTCTCGAAAGAGAGCACATTCCATGCAACTTGTCTAATGGCCAAGGCCGACAAGGGGTGGCTATGGCATCGCCGGCTAGCCCATGTCGGCATGAGAAATCTTCAAGATCTCTTAAAGGGAATCACATCCTTGGACTAACAAATGTCTCTTTTGAGAAAGATCGTGTGTGTAGTGCATGTATAGCCGGGAAGCAACATCAATCAAAGCACCCACCCAAGAATATTGTGTCTACTTCAAGGCCTTTGGAGCTCCTTCATGTGGATCTTTTTGGGCCTCCTTCATGGGATAGTCTTGGTGGGAAAAAGTATGGACTTGTCATTGTTGATGATTACTCAAGATATACATGGGTGTTTTTCCTCAAGTCCAAGGACGAGACGAAGATCACTTTCATTGACTTTGCCAAGCAAGCACAACGCAAGTTTGACAAAGAAATCTTGGCAATAAGAAGTGACAATGGATCTGAGTTCAAGAACTATACCTTGGAAGAATTCCTTAGTGATGAAGGGATTGAGCATCAATATTCAGCTCCATACACTCCTCAGCAAAATGGTGTAGCCGAAAGGAAGAACCGCACACTTGTGGAGATGGCAAGGTCAATGTTGGATGAATACAAGTCACCACATAGTTTTTGGGCCGAAGCTGTCAACACCGCATGCCATGCATCAAACCGGCTCTTCCTCCGCACTATATTGGAAAAGACTCCATATGAGCTTCTAACTGGAAACAAGCCAAATGTCAAGTACTTTCGTGTATTTGGGTGCAAATGTTTCATCCTCAACAAAAGAGAACGGTTAGGAAAATTTCAATCCAAAACGATTGAGGGTATATTTGTTGGCTATGGATCAAACTCTCACGCCTATAGAGTCTACAACAAATCCAATGGATGTGTTGTAGAAACTTGTGACGTGGTGTTTGATGAATTTAATGGCTCCCATGGGGAGCAAGTTGATCTAAGTGATGTAGGTGAAGAAGATTCTTCTCAAGACATTTTGACCATGGGTGTTGGTGCACTTCTTCCTATGGAACAAGAACCTCATGATGATGAAGAAGAAGATGGAAGTCTCACACATCATCAAACTACTTCAACATCCATACCACCACAAGCTCCTATTGTTCAACCGATACCCTTAGCCCAAGTTGAAGAAGATGATCAAGTTCCTCCTCATGACAATCTTCAAGAACAAGAACAAGAAAGTCCAATCATTGATGATGAACCTCAACAAATGCAATATGAACAAGAAGATCTTCCTCCACACATTAATGATCCATATGTTGAGGATGTGGATGATGGACATGAAGTTGAACCTCGTGAAACCCTTACCTCTATCATGCCACGAGTGGCCGGTCGTGTTGATGTTGACAAAATACTCACCGGCATATCGGAAGGTAGAGTCACTCGTAAACATTTGACCAACTTTTGTGCTCACTTCTCTTTTGTGTCTAGTTTTGAGCCCATCAAGGTACAAGATGCATTGATGGACAACGATTGGCTAGTTGCTATGCAAGAAGAGTTGAACAGTTTTGAACGCAACCAAGTGTGGTCATTAGTCAAGAGGCCACCTACCGAAGCACAACGTCATTGGAACAAAATGGATTTTCAAGAACAAACAAGATGAGAATGGTGTAATCATCCGAAACAAGGCAAGGTTAGTGGCACAAGGGTACTCACAAGTTGAAGGTTTGGACTTTGGTGAGACTTTTGCCCCCGTTGCCCGTCTTGAATCCATTCGCATCTTACTTGCTTATGCTGCTTTCAATGGTTTTACATTACATCAAATGGATGTGAAGAGTGCTTTCCTTAACGGTCCTCTACAAGAAGAAGTATATGTATCACAACCACCTGGGTTCGTTGATCCCGATCACAAAGACTATGTGTATAAACTTCATAAGGCTTTGTATGGCCTCAAACAAGCACCTCGTGCTTGGTATGATCATCTTAAGAAGTTTTTACTCGATGATGGTTTTGTGAGAGGGGTGATCGATCCCACTCTTTTTACTAAGAGGGATAAGGGTGATTTGATCTTATGCCAAATCTATGTAGATGATATCATTTTTGGTTCTCCTAACATTCATTTGTGCAAGAAGTTTGCGGACTTCAATGACCAAGAATTTTGAAATGTCACTCAATGCGGATTTGAAGTTCTTCCTCGGATTTCAAATTCAACAATTTCAAGAAGGAATTTTCTTGTCTCAAGCAAAGTACCTCAAGGATATCCTAGAGAAGTTTGGTATGTATGATGCTAGTCCATGTAAGACACCAATGACAACCAAAATAACACTCACTAAAGACACAGACGGTATCCCTTTCGACCCATCTAAATACCGCTCTATGATTGGTTCATTGCTTTATCTTTGTGCATCTAGACCAGACATCATGTTTAGTGTATGCATGTGTGCTAGATTTCAAGATTCCCCTAGGGAAAGTCATCATAAGGCGGTTAAGCATATTCTTAGATACCTTGTTCACACCCCAAAGTTGGGTCTATGGTATCCCAAGGATGCTAAGTTTGATCTCATTAGATACACGGATGCGGATTGGGCCGGAGACAAAGTGGATCGTAAGTCCACCTCCGGTGCATGTCAATTTCTTGGACGCTCCTTGGTAAGTTGGTCATCGAAGAAACAAAATTGTATTGCCCTCTCTACCGCAGAAGCTGAATACATTGCTGCCATCAGTTGTGCAACTCAGTTATTATGGTGAGGCAAACTTTGAAGGATTACGGTATCACCTATAGACATGTGCCTCTTCTATGTGATAATGAAAGTGCTATCAACATTGCCGAGAACCCCAAGGATCATCTTCGCACCAAGCACATTGATATTAGATATCACTTCTTGAGAGATCATGTTGAGAAGGGCGATATTCACATTGATCACATTGGGACAGATTTGCAACTGGCAGATATTTTCACCAAACCATTGGATGAAGCAAGGTTCTGTCGACTTAGGCGTGAACTTGGTATCTTGGAGCTTGACAACATTATGTGAAATCTAGTACTCATCCATGCATAAACTTAATGTCTTGTCTTGATGTAGGCATATATTTAGGGGGAGACACTCAATCCAATGAGTTCTCTCACCTTACATAATGCATAAATTGAACAAACACTCTCAAAGTTATCCTAGTTTTTCAAACTAGGATACTTTAATATGATGGAGTCGTGACCATGTGCTCAAAGTTTATATCTTTGTGGTACTATGTTCCATATGCTCAAACATGGTGACCTCAGTCACCGCATGTACAATGCTTATATGGACCCTTCTTCTTAATCATGTTTGGATTATATATGCATCTTAGCATGGCCTTAGACGTCTCACGTTGTCCTCCTTATTATTCTCATATAAACTACTTGGCGGTGTCTATATAGACTCCATCGTGTGTGTCGTCTGTCTAGTGTCTGGACATCCGGCGCTCTCGCCGGACATCTGGGCTTTGTGAAGAGAAAAAAATTCTTTGCCCATCAAAACAATCATAAACTACCATCAGTGGCCGGACATCCGGGCGCTGTTTCTCTGGTCTCTATTTTCCACTCGCCGGATATCCGGGCCTTGCCCCGGCTGTCCGGCCCGTCGCCCGCAAGTTGCGTATACCTGGGAGGGGGTGTGGGGTTGGGGGCAGTTCCACTCTTTCCCTTCGTCCCTCTCCTCATCTCTCCTCACAGCCGCCGCCGCCGGGCCACTACTCCGGTGCTGCCCCGACCATCTCCTCCGACCTCCGGCAACGATCTCCTGCCAACGGACTCTTCTCCTCCCGATCTATGATTCTATCCAATCCATTTCTTGGATTGTGGCTTGAGTCTCTCGGGAGGGGCCCGTGTTCGGTGGGATTCACCTCCGGAGTTATTCATGGCTCATACCAAGAACTGCGGTCCCAAGCGTCCCGAGGTGTCTTCTCGGGTTGATCGCCGACAAGGCTCCACCGACTCCGATGAGCATGCGCGGCCCAAGAAAAAGAAGGCCACCACCAAGAAGAAGAAGCGAGCACCATCCACTAGTCTGTCGGCCTCGGATCCGGATGATGCGGACTATGTTGGAGAGGAAGAGGATGACAGTGCACCACGATAGTCTGTTGGACAGTCCAAGCCCGGTACTAGGAGGGCGCCCATGCCTCAAGTTCGTGGTTCTGCAATACCCATTACCCATGGTCGTCGCATCTCCATGGAGCTTCCTGATAGCAGAGGTCGCCCCACTCACGACTTCACAACTGTGGGGGCGGGGCAATATCTTCAGTTCCGTCGGGATGTCAATCAATATGAGATGGTGGCTGATGCCGAAGATCCTCGGTTCCGGACTCGTATGCAGCAGGATCTCTATTCCAGCTTTGTCCATGGGCGTGGCCTTGCTCCTCACTCATACTTGGATCTAAACTTCCTGCGTGATAATCCTGCCATGTTCCCTAATGATCCAGTCAAGATCATTGATGACATGAGGTGTGATTGAAGTGAAGCTGCCATTCTACAGTTCTATGCCACCTGTTTCTTTGGTCCGGACAACACTCTCACTTGGATGACCGATGACACTACACTGAGCATCACCTATGACAGGTTTGTTCAGATTTTGGGTCTCTCAGGTGTTGGCCACTGCATCCACAGTATGGATCCGAAGGGCAAGCCCAAAGGAATTGATGCTTGCATGCCTCTTGTAAAACCTCCCTCTCAGCTCACTGATGAAGAAAAAGCATATCCAGTCAATGAGGTATCCATCTTCCGTGCTCCTTTCTTCATCCTCTTTCAGTGTGTGCTTCGCACTCTATATCCTAAGAAGGGAGATCGCTCGAGGGCTCGCAACTATTGTATTGACTTGATGGTTCATATGCATGAGAAACCCACTGTGCCTCTGGACACTGCCAACTTCATTTGGCATGAGATCCGTCTTTGCAGTGTTATTCAGACGCGGCAGTTTCCTCATGCCCCATATATTCAAGCTCTGATTGATCACACTGCTCCATTTGAGGTGGTTAAGTCAGCTGTGCACTCCATTTGGAAACCTCCTCCTCACATGCGTGTGACGCCTCAGGCTTCTACTCAGCCGAAGAGGTCTGCAGGTGGGAGGAACAACTGCTCCTACTCAGCCCACTGGTTCTTCTGTCCCATCTTCCTCGACCGCTCCTCGTGGCCGTTTGCATCATTCTTGGGTAAGGCTCAGTCTGCTATCATGAAGGCAATCACTTTCAACTGTCAGCAGAATCATGATGTTCAGAAGCGCCTTGTCATCTCCAAGAATATACTCAAACAGCGCCTCCGTGACCGTGGGAGTCCCGTTAGTGATGATGATCCTCTTCCCGCAGCTCCATCCTCGTCCACTTTCGGTTTTCCATCTCGTGCTGACTACCCCGAGTTTCTTGATGATGATGATGACATCCGTCAAGAGTTATTTGAGACTGTTTAGTTCTTCACCCCTTTTTTACTTGTTGTTGTCAAAGGGGGAGAAGTAGTATCGTAGTAATATGGTCATGCTATGATATGTTATTCCAACCTATGGTACTTGTTCGCTTGAGACTATGTTATGATTATGTTTATGCTGCTACCTATGGTACTTTTCGCTTGAGACTATGTTATGATTATGGCATGGCCATAAAATTTTCTCAGTCTATTTAAAGTGTTATGATGATTTCATATGTGCTCATCTCTTACTTCGTTAATTCTTTAAGTCACGTATGAAATCATACAAACTTTTGTGTTGGCCATCCTAATATATTCATCGCATGCACTCAATGAGGGGGAGCTAAAAGCAAATTGTAACTAAACATATTCTGTATCCAGTTTTCTCCCATGATTATCATTGCTATGACTATTATTACATCTATGATACTACATGTATGATTGTCATCAACAAACAAAAAGGGGGAGATTGAAAGTGCAATCATGCCCTTACATTATGTTTTGTTGGTTATGACAATCTACATGTAGGGGACTAACAATGGCTGCCAAGTGAATCTCAGGTGTTGGTCCCCGGTTCGTCAAAATTGTGTGTGGATCAAGAGCATACGAAGTGGTTTCTCTCAAGGTTGAAGTGTTAAAATGATGTTTCATTTTGTTCCCTTGAGTATAGGATCCCGCACTATTAAGAGGGGATCGATTGGGTTCGTAACAGACTTGCTCAAGTCAAAATACTCTTTTCCATTAGTCTCTGATCCATTCTGTCTCTGGGAGTGCCGGATGTCCCGGCCTCGTGCCGGATGTCCGGGCCGCTGTCCTCCCCCGGATGTCCGGCCCTTGCCCTGGATTTCTGGCCCCCATGTCCAGTAGGTTTTCTGTTTTTCGCCGGATGTCCGGATGTGCGCCGGATTTCCGGGCCTTCCTGTCTTGCCGGATGTCCGGGCCCCTTTCCGGATGTCCGGCCCCTTACTGCTCGACAGACTGATATGGTTCTGTAAACGTTCGTGGACTCTCCGGATGTCCGGCTCTCTTCCGGATGTCCGGGCTTCCCTTTTACGCCGGATGTCCGGGCTTGACCCCCGGATGTCCGGCTCCTCTGGTTCCTCTCTGTGCTGCCCTGTCTCCAAGTGGCTTGTCATGTCGGATGTCCGGCCTCTAGCCCGGATGTCCGGCCTGCCCGGTCACTTGCACTACAACGGCCATATTTGAGCTCACACTATATATATTGCCTCTCTTCCCACTAGAGAGGTTGACCATTCACTTTGAACAAACCCTAGAACACTCTCTCTCATTCCTCCACACCAAATCTTAGATCCCCAAGGGATTTGAGAGCTTTGGAAAGAAGTTGTCCGATCAAGTGATAGATCCACTTCTCCTCCTTCTTTGCACCCAAGGAATTCGTGATTTGAGCAAGTCTTGAGCAAATCCCCATCGATCTTGTTACTCTTGGAGGTTGGAGACTCCTAGGCGGTAGGAGTCTTTCGGAGAGGAATCGACCTTTGTGATTACCCCCGGATAAGTTTGTGAGGGTTTGGAAACCACCCCAAGGTCTACCACTAGTGGTTGAGAAACGCCTTCGTGGTGTTGTCTCAAAGGGAGAATAGGGTGAGCCTTCATGGCGTTGGTGTGCCTTTGTGGTAACATCCACCTCTCTAACGGTGACTAGCTTCCCTCCAAGGAAGTGAACATCGGCATACATCCTCGTCTACCGGAGTTGCGGTTATTCCTAACCCTAACTCTATACTTGTGGTTACTTGTTTTGTTTGCACTTACTTACATCATATTGTGCTTGCTCACTTATATGCTTGTGTTACTTGCCTAGTACTTCGTACTTACTAGCAATTGTTAGACTCACCTTCATATTCCGCACTATTGCCTAAAATTGCTAAGTAATAATTAAAATTTGTAATTGTACCTATTCACCCCCCCCCCCTCTAGGTCCATCTCGATCCTTTCAACAGGGCAAAGAAGCATCAATCATGTGCGTTGAAGCTCGACATGATGAAGGCATAGGATAGGGTTGAGTGGGCTTATCTCCGGGCCATCATGCTTAAGTTGGGCTTCACCATAAACTGGGTGGACATTGTTATGAGCATGGTTACATCCGTTAATTTTTCAGTCATGTTCAATGGGAGGAAACTCGAGGAATTTCAGCCTTCAAGAGGAATCCGCCAAGAGGTCCCAATATCCCCATACTTGTTCTTGTTAGTAGCAGAGGGCATGTCGTGCTTATTAAATCAAAGAGTGAGTCATCCAACTTGAGTGGGATACAGGTGGCGCCTACGGCACCTTCGATAAACCATCTCCTATTCTCTGATAATAGCCTGCTATTCTTCAAGGCAAACGGTATGGGTGCTAGCGAGGTGAACCATGTGTTGGAAGCCTATTGTCAAGCGTCAGGTCAGTGAATAAACTATGCTAAATCATCTATTTTCTTCAGCAAGGGTGTCCCTGACAGCATGCATACTCAGATAAAAGGTCTTCTCAATATCCCAAATGAAACCCTTAATGAGGAGTACCTTGGGATGCCTTTTGACATTGGGAGTTCAAAAAATGGGGCATTTAAATACCTCAAGGACATGCTATGGAGTAAAATCCAAGGTTGGATTGAAATATCCCTGTCTATAGCCGGTAAGGAAGTTTTGGTCAAATAGGTTGCGCAAGCTGTACCTGTCTACTCAATGTCTTGTTTCAAGCTTCCAAGGGGCCTTTGTGAGCACCTCAACATGCTGGTAAGAAAATTCTGGTGGGGAAGCAAGAATGGGCAACGCAAACCCCATTGGGTCTCGTGGGAAGCAATGACGAAACCAAAGACCATGTGAGGTTTGGGATTCAAAGACTTTGAACTTCTCAATTTGGCAATGTTAGCAAGACAGGCTTGGCATTTGCTGCAACAGCCGGAGTCGCTTTGTGCCCGTTTACTGAAGAGTATTTATTATCCACACTCAACCATCCTGCAAGAAACTTTGGGGAGCCACCCTAGTCAGATTTGGAGGGCTATTGTTGAGGGGCGCGACACACTCAAACTAGGATTGATCAAACGCACTGGTAATGGAGAAAGCACGAACATATGGGAGGATAATTGGTTGCCAAGAGAGGAAATGATGAGGCCATATGGTTGTATCATCGCAGACCCTCCTGAGACGGTTTTAGAACTAATGGATGCTACTTCGGCCTCATGGGATAAGAACAAGCTAAACGCTACTTTCCTGAATTTTGATGCAAAGGTGATTGCAAGTATCCCATTATGCACTATGAACGTCCCGGACTTCTGGAGTTGGGCTCACGAGAGAAGGGGCCAATTCTCAGTTAAGTCAGCGTACAACATGCTAGTAACAATTAAGCAATGGAGGGAGGCATGGTTATATGGATCAGCTGGGTCCTAAAAAAACCGCCTGGAAGAGGGATCATGGAAAACATTGTGGAAAACTGAGGTTCCATCAAAAGTGTGTATGTTCTTGTGGAGATTAGCCAAGCAATCACTACCCACAGAGGATGTGAGGGCGCATCGCAACATGTCAACATCTAGCACCTGTGGCTTGTGTGGGTCTCCAGATTCGTGGCGCCACTCCCTCCTGGAATGCACAGTCTCCAGGTGCACTTGGGCCCTTGTAGACGAGGAACTAGCTTGCTCCCTAGTAGCGACTACAGAGATGAGAGCCAAAAGCTGGCTTTTCAACCTCCTCGACATGCTCACTCATGAAAAAATTGTCCTCCTGGTCGTAACACTTTGGGCGATCTGGTCGTCTAGAAGAGAGGCAATACATGAGGCGATCTTCCATTCTCCCCATGCAACTCATGCATTCATCAACCGTTTTATTGGTGATCTAGATTCAGTTCGGGTAACCAAACCAGCAGCCAATGTTGTGGCAAGGGTTCATCAAGCTGTTCCAAGGCCAAGCGCACCCCCAGCCAGCTTTGCAAAGATCCATGTTGATGTTGTGGTTCATACTAACAGAGGAGGGGCGACAGTAGCAGTATGCCAGAATTCTCAAGGAGCCTTTCTAGGCAGCTCAGCTCTGGTAATTGAAGGAGTATGCGACCCAACCACACTTGAATCCATCGCATGCAGGGAAGCAATTGGCCTTAGTCAAGATCTTGATCTCTAGTGTTTCATTGTCTCTTCTGACTACAAGCAAGTAATTGGGGACATTACCAAAGGGAACCAGGGTCCATACAGAGCTATTGTTACAGAAATCAAGGCAAGAGCAGCACCTTTTTCCTGTAATTTTATTTTTGAAAGTCGGGTAGTTAATGTAGAAGCTCATAGGTTAGCAAGATTTGTTGGGGAACGTTGCAGAAAATAAAAAAATTCTACGGTTTCACCAAGATCCATCTATGAGTTCATCTAAGCAACGAGTGATAGGAGTGCGTCTACATACCCTTGTAGATCGCGAGCGGAAGCGTTCAAGAGAACGAGGATGATGGAGTCGTACTCGCCGTGATCCAAATCACCGATGACCAAGTGCCGAACGGACAGCACCTCCGCGTTCAACACACATACGGAGCGGATGACGTCTCCTCCTTCTTGATCCAGCAAGGGGGAAGGAGAGGTTGAGGAAGAGGGCTCTAGCAGTAGCACGACGGCATGGTGGTGGTGGAGAGGCAGTACTCCGGCAGGGCTTCGCCAAGCTCTTAACGAAGGAGGAGAGGTCTTGGGGAGGGGAGGGGCTGCGCCTTGGATGTTGTGTGCAGCCCTCCCCTCGCCTCTATTTATAGGGGAAGGGGAAGGGGGCCGGCCCCCTCTAGATGAGATCTAGAGGGGGGGCGGCGGCCAAGGGAGGGGGCTTGACCCCCAAGCAAGGGGGACGCCCCCACTAGGGTTTCCCCCCCAACCCTAGGCGCATGGGCCCAAAGGGAGGGCGCCCAGCCCTCCAGGGGCTGGTTCCCTGCCCACTACGGCCCATGAGGCCCTCCGAGAGAGGTGGCCCCTCCCGGTGGACCCCCGGAACCCCTCCGGTGGCCCCGGTACAATACCGATATGCCCCCGAAACTTTCCGGTGACCGTATGACAACTTCCCATATATAAATCTTCACCTCCGGACCATTCCGGAACTCCTCGTGACGTCTGGGATCTCATCTGGGACTCCGAACAACATTCGGTAATCACATACAAGTCTTCCTAATAACCCTAGCGTCATCGAACCTTAAGTGTGTAGACCCTACGGGTTCGGGAATCATGCAGACATGACCGAGACAGCTCTCCGGCCAATAACCAACAGCGGGATCTGGATATCCATGTTGGCTCCCACATGTTCCACAATGATCTCATCGGATGAACCACGATGTCGAGGATTTAAGCAACCCCGTATACAATTTCCTTTGTCAATCGGTACGTTACTTGCCCTAGATTCGATCATCGGTATCCCAATACCTCGTTCAATCTCGTTACCGGCAAGTCACTTTACTCATACCGTAATGCATGATCCCGTGACCAAACACTTGGTCACTTTGAGCTCATTATGATGATGCATTACCGAGTGGGCCCAGAGATACCTCTCCGTCATACGGAGTGACAAATCCTAGTCTCGATCCATGTCAACCCAACAGACACTTTTGGAGATACCTATAGTGCACCTTTATAGTCATCCAGTTATGTTGTGACATTTGGTACAACCAAAGCACTCCTACGGTATCCGGGAGTTACACGATCTCATGGTCTTAAGGAAAAGATACTTGACATTGGAAAAGCTCTAGCAAAACGAACTACACGATCTTGTGCTATGCTTAGGATTGGGTCTTGTCCATCACATCATTCTCCTAATGATGTGATCCCGTTATCAATGACATCCAATGTCCATAGTCAGGAAACCATGACTATCTGTTGATCAACGAGCTAGTCAACTAGAGGCTTACTAGGGACATATTATGGTCTATGTATTCACACGTGTATTACGATTTCCGGATAATACAATTATAGCATGAATAAAGACAATTATCATGAACAAGGAAATATAATAATAATCCTTTTATTATTGCCTCTAGGGCATATTTCCAACAGTCTCCCACTTGCACTAGAGTCAATAATCTAGTTACATTGTGATGAATCGAACACCCATAGAGTTCTGGTGTTGATCATGTTTTGCTCGCGAAAGAGGTTTAGTCAACGGATCTGCGACATTCAGATCCGTATGTACTTTGCAAATATCTATGTCTCCATCTTGAACATTTTCACGGATGGAGTTGAAACGACGCTTGATGTGCCTGGTCTTCTTGTGAAACCTGGGCTCCTTGGCAAGGGCAATAGCTCCAGTGTTGTCACAGAAGAGTTTGATCGGCCCCGACGCATTGGGTATGACTCCTAGGTCGGTGATGAACTCCTTCACCCAAATTGCTTCATGCGCTGCCTCCGAGGCTGCCATGTACTCCGCTTCACATGTAGATCCCGCCACGACGCTCTGCTTGCACTGCACCAGCTTACTGCTCCACCATTCAACATATACACGTATCCGGTTTGTGACTTAGAGTCATCCAGATCTGTGTCGAAGCTAGCGTCGACGTAACCCTTTACGACGAGCTCTTCGTCACCTCCATAAACGAGAAACATGTCCTTTGTCCTTTTCAGGTACTTCAGGATATTCTTGACCGCTGTCCAGTGTTCCTTGCCGGGATTACTTTGGTACCTTCCTACCAAACTTACGGCAAGGTTTACATCAGGTCTGGTACACAGCATGGCATACATAATAGATCCTATGGCTGAAGCATAGGGGATGACACTCATCTCTTCTTTATCTTTTGCCGTGGTCGGGCATTGAGCCGAGCTCAATCTCACACCTTGCAATACAGGCAAGAACCCTTTCTTGGACTGATCCATTTTGAACTTCTTCAAAATCTTATCAAGGTATGTGCTTTGTGAAAGACCTATGAGGCGTCTCGATCTATCCCTATAGATCTTGATGCCTAATATGTAAGCAGCTTCTCCAAGGTCCTTCATTGAAAAACACTTATTCAAGTAGGCCTTAATGCTGTCCAAAAGTTCTATATCATTTCCCATCAAGAGTATGTCATCTACATATAATATGAGAAATGCTACAGAGCTCCCACTCACTTTCTTGTAAACGCAGGCTTCTCCATAAGTCTGCATAAACCCAAACGCTTTGATCATCTCATCAAAGCGAATGTTCCAACTCCGAGATGCTTGCACCAGCCCATAAATGGATCGCTGGAGCTTGCATACTTTGTTAGCATTCTTAGGATCGACAAAACCTTCCGGCTGCATCATATACAGTTCTTCCTTAAGATGTCCGTTAAGGAATGCCGTTTTGACGTCCATCTGCCATATCTCATAATCATAGTATGCGGCAATTGCTAACATGATTCGGACGGACTTCAGCTTCGCTACGGGAGAGAATGTCTCATCGTAGTCAACCCCTTGAACTTGCCGATAACCCTTAGCGACAAGTCGAGCTTTATAGATGGTAACATTACCATCCGCGTCCGTCTTCTTCTTAAAGATCCATTTGTTTTCTATCGCTCGCCGATCATCGGGCAAGTCTGTCAAAGTCCATACTTTGTTTTCATACATGGATTCTATCTCGGATTGCATGGCTTCAAGCCATTTGTTGGAATCTGGGCCCGCCATCGCTTCTTCATAGTTCGAAGGTTCACCGTTGTCTAACAACATTATTTCCAGGACAGGGTTGCCATACCACTCTGGTGTGGAACGTGTCCTTGTGGACCTACGAAGTTCAGTAGCAACTTGATCCGAAGTACCTTGATCATCATCATTAATTTCCTCTCCAGTCGGTGTAGGCACCACAGGAACATTTTCCTGAGCTGCACTACTTTCCGGTTCAAGAGGTAGTACTTCATCGAGTTCTACTTTCCTCCCACTTACTTCTTTCGAGAGAAACTCTTTTTCCAGAAAGGATCCGTTCTTGGCAACAAAGATCTTGCCCTCGGATCTTAAGTAGAAGGTATACCCAATGGTTTCCTTAGGGTATCCTATGAAGACGCATTTTTCCGACTTGGGTTCGAGCTTTTCAGGTTGAAGTTTCTTGACATAAGCATCGCATCCCCAAACTTTTAGAAACGACAGCTTAGGTTTCTTCCCAAACCATAATTCATACGGTGTCGTCTCAACGGATTTAGACGGAGCCCTATTTAAAGTGAATGTAGCTGTCTCTAGAGCGTATCCCCAAAATGATAGCGGTAAATCGGTAAGAGACATCATAGACCGCACCATATCCAATAGAGTGCGATTACGACGTTCGGACACACCGTTACGCTGAGGTGTTCCAGGCGGCGTGAGTTGTGAAACGATTCCACATTTCCTTAAGTGCGTACCAAATTCGTGACTTAAATATTCTCCTCCACGATCTGATCGTAGGAACTTTATCTTTCGGTCACGTTGATTCTCTACCTCATTCTGAAATTCCTTGAACTTTTCAAAGGTCTCAGACTTGTGTTTCATTAAGTAGACATACCCATATCTACTCAAGTCATCAGTGAGAGTGAGAACATAACGATATCCTCCGCGAGCCTCAACGCTCATTGGACCGCACACATCGGTATGTATGATTTCCAATAAGTTGGTTGCTCGCTCCATTGTTCCGGAGAACGGAGTCTTGGTCATTTTGCCCATGAGGCATGGTTCGCATGTGTCAAATGATTCATAATCGAGAGACTCTAAAAGTCCATCAGCATGGAGCTTCTTCATGCGCTTGACACCAATGTGACCAAGGCGGCAGTGCCACAAGTATGTGGGACTATCGTTATCAACTTTACATCTTTTGGTATTCACACTATGAATATGTGTAACATTACGTTCGAGATTCATTAAGAATAAACCATTGACCATCGGGGCATGACCATAAAACATATCTCTCATATAAATAGAACAACCATTATTCTCGGATTTAAATGAGTAGCCATCTCGTATCAAACGAGATCCAGATACAATGTTCATGCTCAAACTTGGCACTAAATAACAATTATTAAGGTTTAAAACTAATCCCGTAGGTAAATGTAGAGGTAGCGTGCCGACGGCGATCACATCGACCTTGGAACCATTCCCGACGCGCATCGTCACCTCGTCCTTCGCCAGTCTCCGCTTATTCCGCAGCTCCTGCTGTGAGTTACAAATATGAGCAACGGCACCGGTATCAAATACCCAGGAGTTACTACGAGTACTGGTAAGGTACACATCAATTACATGTATATCAAATATACCTTTAGTGTTGCCGGCCTTCTTGTCCGCTAAGTATTTGGGGCAGTTCCGCTTCCAGTGACCCTTCCCTTTGCAATAAAAGCACTCAGTCTCAGGCTTGGGTCCATTCTTTGACTTCTTCCCGGCAACTGGCTTACCGGGCGCGGCAACATCCTTGCCGTCCTTCTTGAAGTTCTTCTTACCCTTGCCCTTCTTGAACTTGGTGGTTTTATTGACCATCAACACTTGATGTTCTTTCTTGATTTCTACCTCTGCCGACTTCAGCATTGAAAATACTTCAGGAATAGTTTTCACCATCCCCTGCATATTGTAGTTCATCACAAAGCTCTTGTAGCTCGGTGGGAGCGACTGAAGGATTCTGTCAATGACCGCCTCGTCCGGGAGGTTAATGTCCAGCTGGGACAGGCGGTTGTGCAACCCAGACATTTTGAGTATGTGCTCACTGACAGAACTATTTTCCTCCATCTTACAACTATAGAACTTGTCGGAGACTTCATATCTCTCGACCCGGGCATGAGCTTGGAAAACCATTTTCAGCTCCTCGAACATCTCATATGCTCCGTGTTGCTCAAAACGCTTTTGGAGCCCCGGTTCTAAGCTGTAAAGCATGCCGCACTGAACGAGGGAGTAATCATCAGCACGTGACTGCCAAGCGTTCATAACGTCTTGGTTCTCTGGGATGGGTGCTTCACCTAGCGGTCCTTCTAGGACATATGCTTTCTTGGCAGCTATGAGGATGATCCTCAGGTTCCGGACCCAGTCCGTATAGTTGCTGCCATCATCTTTCAGCTTGGTTTTCTCTAGGAACGCGTTGAAGTTCATGTTGACATGAGCGTTGGCCATTTGATCTACAAGACATATTTGCAAAGGTTTTAGACTAAGTTCATGATAATTAAGTTCATCTAATCAAATTATTTTAATGAACTCCCACTCAGATTAGACATCCCTCTAGTCATCTAAGTGTTACACGATCCGAGTCGACTAGGCCGTGTCCGATCATCACGTGAGACGGACTAGTCATCATCGGTGAACATCTCCATGTTGATCGTATCTTCCATACGACTCATGTTCGACCTTTCGGTCTCTGTGTTCCGAGGCCATGTCTGTACATGCTAGGCTCGTCAAGTTAACCCTAAGTGTTTTTGCATGTGTAAAACTGTCTTACACCCGTTGTATGTGAACGTAAGAATCTATCACACCCGATCATCACGTGGTGCTTCGAAACGACAAACTTTAGCAACGGCGCACAGTTAGGGGAGAACACTTTCTTGAAATTATTATAAGGGATCATCTTATTTACTATCGTCGTTCTAAGTAAACAAGATGCACAAACATAATAAACATCACATGCAATTATATAGTAGTGACATGATATGGCCAATATCATATAGCTCCTTTGATCTCCATCTTCGGGGCTCCATGATCATCTTCGTCACCGGCATGACACCATGATCTCCATCATCGTGTCTCCATGAAGTTGCTCGCCAACTATTACTTCTACTACTATGGCTAACGGTTTAGCAATAAAGTAAAGTAATTACATGGCGTTAATCATTGACACGCAGGTCATACAATAATTAAGACAACTCCTATGGCTCCTGCCGGTTGTCATACTCATCGACATGCAAGTCGTGATTCCTATTACAAGAACATGATCTCATACATCACAATATATCATTCATCATTCATCACAACTTTTGGCCATATCACATCACAAGGCAATTGCTGCAAAAACAAGTTAGACGTCCTCTAATTGTTGTTGCATCTTTTACGTGGCTGCAATAGGGTTCTAGCAAGAACGTTTTCTTACCTACGAAAAAGCCACAACGTGATTTGTCAACTTCTATTTACCCTTCATAAGGACCCTTTTCATCGAATCCGCTCCAACTAAAGTGGGAGAGACAGACACCCGCTAGCCACCTTATGCAACTAGTGCATGTCAGTCGGTGGAACCTGTCTCACGTAAGCGTACGTGTAAGGTCGGTCCGGGCCGCTTCATCCCACAATACCGCTGAAGCAAAATAAGACTAGTAGCGGCAAGAAAGTTGACAACATCTACGCCCACAACAAAATTTGTGTTCTACTCGTGCAATAGAGAACTACGCATAGACCTAGCTCATGATGCCACTGTTGGGGAACGTTGCAGAAAATAAAAAAATTCCTACGGTTTCACCAAGATCCATCTATGAGTTCATCTAAGCAACGAGTGATAGGAGTGCATCTACATACCCTTGTAGATCGCGAGCGGAAGCGTTCAAGAGAACGGGGATGATGGAGTCGTACTCGCCGTGATCCAAATCACCGATGACCAAGTGCCGAACGGACAGCACCTCCGCGTTCAACACACGTACGGAGCGGATGACGTCTCCTCCTTCTTGATCCAGCAAGGGGGAAGGAGAGGTTGAGGAAGAAGGCTCCAGCAGCAGCACGACGGCGTGGTGGTGGTGGAGAGGCAGTACTCCGGCAGGGCTTCGCCAAGCTCTTAACGGAGGAGGAGAGGTGTTGGGGAGGGGAGGGGCTGCGCCTTGGATGTTGTGTGCAGCCCTCCCCTCGCCCCTCTATTTATAGGGGAAGGGGGAAGGGGGCCGGCCCCCTCTAGATGAGATCTAGAGGGGGGCGGCGGCCAAGGGAGGGGGCTTGCCCCCCAAGCAAGGGGGGCGCCCCCACTAGGGTTTCCCCCCCAACCCTAGGCGCATGGGCCCAAGGGGGGGCGCCCAGCCCTCCAGGGGCTGGTTCCCTGCCCACTACGGCCCATGAGGCCCTCCGAGAGAGGTGGCCCCTCCCGGTGGACCCCCGGAACCCCTCCGGTGGCCCCGGTACAATACCGATATGCCCCCGAAACTTTCCGGTGACCGTATGACAACTTCCCATATATAAATCTTCACCTCCAGACCATTCCGGAACTCCTCGTGACGTCTGGGATCTCATCCGGGACTCCGAACAACATTCGGTAATCACATACAAGTCTTCCTAATAACCCTAGCATCATCGAACCTTAAGTGTGTAGACCCTACAGGTTCGGGAATCATGCAGACATGACCGAGACAGCTCTCCGGCCAATAACCAATAGCGGGATCTGGATACCCATGTTGTCTCCCACATGTTCCACGATGATCTCATCGGATGGACCACGATGTCGAGGATTTAAGCAACCCCATATACAATTCCCTTTGTCAATCGGTACGTTACTTGCCCGAGATTCGATCGTCGGTATCCCAATACCTCGTTCAATCTCGTTACCGGCAAGTCACTTTACTCGTACCTAATGCATGATCCCGTGACCAAACACTTGGTCACTTTGAGCTCATTATGATGATGCATTACCGAGTGGGCCCAGAGATACCTCTCCGTCATACGGAGTGACAAATCCCAGTCTCGATCCGTGTCAACCCAACAGACACTTTCGGAGATACCTGTAGTGCACCTTTATAGTCACCCAGTTACGTTGTGACGTTTGGTACACCCAAAGCACTCCTACGGTATCCGGGAGTTACACGATCTCATGGTCTAAGGAAAAGATACTTGACATTGGAAAAGCTCTAGCAAAACAAACTACATGGTCTTGTGCTGTGCTTAGGATTGGGTCTTGTCCATCACATCATTCTCCTAATGATGTGATCCCGTTATCAATGACATCTAATGTCCATAGTCAAGAAACCATGACTATCTGTTGATTAACGAGCTAGTCAACTAGAGGCTTACTAGGGACATATTATAGTCTATGTATTCACATGTGTATTACGATTTCTGGATAATACAATTATAGCATGAATAAAGACAATTATCATGAACAAGGAAATATAATAATAATCCTTTTATTATTGCCTCTAGGGCATATTTCCAACAAGATTCGTTGTCTCCCTACCTAGGGGACGTCATGTTTGGCTTGGCCAGCCTCATGACCAAGTTTGTATCCCACCTTTTGTGGAGTTTGATTAATAAAGTGGCTTTTCTCTCTAAAAAAACGTACGAGCGAGGGCTTCGTTGCTGCAGCCGCCGCCGCAAGGAATTTTCTGGTCCCCTCGCCTCGGGCTGCCATCTTGGTGCCGGGCTCCGAGAGGTGAGGGACCTCGCACCTTCAGAAGTGCCACATTCTTCGTCATCGTCTAATGATCATCATATTTTATGGGAACAAATTTACTCTCGTTCTTTTGGCGGTGTGAAAGCACAAGTGCTCCCTAGGTGGTTTTGGTAATTAATGTCAACATATCTCTTGTTGGACTAACACTTTATCTAGCATGTTTCAGATAAGTTCAACAATGAAGTGGCATGGACTAAAGGATTTGGGAACTCCTTCAAGATGCTAAGGACAAAGGATTGGCTCAAGCTTCAAGCTCAAGACTCTTCATTTTACATTTTAGTGGTCCAAGATCACATTGAGTCTATAGGAAAAGCCAATACTATCAAGGAGGGATGAGGTGTTGCTTAATGAGCCTCTTGCTTCATGTGCTTTGTGATATGCTCCAAAACCCTCAACTACTTTCCCACATCCACAAATGACCTAAACCCAAAGCCAAAATCGGTCACACCGATTCTTCCTATCCGGCGCCACCGATTCCAAAGGTCATAGCCACTGCCACAAACCCTAAGCAAATTGGTCTTACCGATAGAGATCTCGGTCTCACCGAGATGGGATTGTAATCTCTTTGTCTATGTCCATTATCGAAATTGGTCTCACCGAGTTTGAGCAATCGGTACTACCGAGATTACAATGCAAACTCTCTGGAAAACTTATTACCAAAATCGGTCTCACTAAGTTTCAGTAATCGGTCCCATCGAGTTCGCCTGACCAACTCTCTGGAAAGCTTATTACCAAATCGGTCTCACCGAGTTTGTGTAATCGGTCTTACCGAGATTACGTTATGCCTAACCCTAACCGAATCGGTCTCACCGAGTTGCATTTCGGTCCCACCGAAAACCCTAACGGTCACATTATTTGCTAAATCGGTCCGACCGAGTTTAACAATTCGGTCCCACCGAGTTTGGTAAATTGTGTGTAACGGTTAGATTTTGTGTGGAGGCTATATATACCCCTCCACCTCCTCTTCATTCGTGGAGAGAGCCATCAGAACGAACCTACACTTCCAGCATACATTTTCTGAGAGAGAACTACCTACTCATGTGTTGAGACCAAGATATTCCATTCCTACCATATGAATCTTGATATCTAGCCTTCCCCAAGTTGCTTTCCACTCAAATCTTCTTTCCACCAGATCCAAAACCTATGAGAGAGAGTTGAGTGTTGGGGAGACTATCATTTGAAGCACAAGAGCAAGGACTTCATCATCAATGCACCATTTGTTACTTCTTGGAGAGTGGTGTCTCCTAGATTGGCTAGGTGTCACTTGGGAGCCTCCAACAAGATTGTGGAGTTGAACCAAGGAGTTTGTAAGGGCAAGGAGATCGCCTACTTCGTGAAGATCTACCGCTAGTGAGGCAAGTCCTTCGTGGGCGACGGCCATGGTGGGATAGACAAGGTTGCTTCTTCGTGGACCCTTCGTGGGTGGAGCCCTCCGTGGACTCGCGCAGCCGTTACCCTTCGTGGGTTGAAGTCTCCATCAACGTGGATGTACGATAGCACCACCTATCGGAACCACGCCAAAAACATCCGTGTCTCCAATTGCGTTTGAATCCTCCAAACCCTTCCCTTTACTTTCTTGCAAGTTGCATGCTTTACTTTCCGCTACTCATATACTCTTTGCATGCTTGCTTGATATGTATTGTGAATGTTGAAATTGTGCCTAAACTCCACTTAAACTTAAAGAATCTTAAAAACTGCAACTTTGGTACTAAGTGTCTAATCACCCCCCATCTAGACACCTCTTCTCAAGGTCCTACAAGTGGTATCAGAGCTTTGGTCTCCATTGCTTTGGTTTAATCACCATTGGAGGAAGATGGATGAGTCTACTTTGGGGAGTCTTAGACATAGAGTGCCTATTCTGGATGGAGAGTATTTTCATGAGTGGAAAAATGAGATGCTTGTTATTTTCAATCAATATCATTTTAACAAGTACATTGCTAGCCCTTGTGCACCTTGTGTTGATCCTATGCATCCTACCCATGATGAGTCAATTGACATGATTAGGAATCTTAGAACTACCGAACTTATCATTAGAGGATTGCCTAGAAACTTGCTTGGATGTTTGCCTACTTTCAAGTGTGCCTACACCATATGGAAATTTCTTGAGGAACGATTTCCTGATTATTCCTTGAAAAATCTTGATGAAATTCTTCATAAGTCCATTGCCTTAAGTAAGATGAATACTAGTGATCCTATGTTTGGTGATCGTCTATTTGAGCTTACAAACCTTATGCGTGCCAAAGGAAATGTTGGTATTATTAGTGACATTATTTCCGAAGCCATAAAAATTCATAAGCAAGATTATTGTCAAACTCATTCTAATGAATCACCCTCTCTAGGACTTGATCCACCACATGACGATGTTGAACATGGATACTATGATGAGGTTGATGATAGTGACTTCGATCTTGATGATGCAATGAGACATTTTAGTCTTATGGAAAATCTTCGGGGATATATGTCAGGAGGAAAGGAATGGGTTCTTGATAGTGGATGTACCGATCACATGACCGGAGATAAAGACATGTTTCGTGAGCTTGCTAATAATGATAGTCCTCGAAAGTATGTCACTTTCGGTGACAATTCAAAGAGTAAGGTGGTTGGCCTCGGTAAGGTGGCCATATCACATGATAGCTCCATACAAAATGTCATGCTCGTTGAATCTCTTGGATACAACTTACTTTCAGTATCTAGACTTGCTGATTTCGGTTTCAATGTCCTATTTACTGAAGTAGACTGCCAAGTGTTTCGTCGAGATAATCATAAAATGGTCTTTATCGGTGTGCGTAGAGGTGATCTATACATTGTTGATTTCACTAAAAAGGCTCAACCTAAAACTTGCTTCATTGCTAAATCCTCAAAAGGTTGGTTGTGGCATAGACGATTAGGTCATGTTGGTATGCGAAACCTTGACAAGCTTATTAAAGGAAATCATATCCTTGGAGTTAATGATGTCATATTTGATAAGGATAGACTTTGCAGCGCTTGTCAGGCAGGTAAACAGGTTGGAGGAAGGCATCCCGTGAAGAATATCATGACTACAAGGAGGCCACTCGAGCTACTTCACATGGATCTCTTTGGTCCCAACTCTTATAAGAGTCTCGGTGGAAATTCTTTTGGTCTAGTTATAGTTGATGATTTTCCAAGATTTACGTGGGTGTTCTTTCTCGACGATAAATCGCAGGTCCAAAAGATCTTCAAAAACTTTGCAAGGAAGGCCCAAAATCAATTTGAAGTGAAGATCAAGAAAGTTCGCAGCGACAATGGAACGGAGTTCAAGAATGCAAATGTGGACACCTTTCTTGACAAAGAAGGGATTTCACACAAGTTCTCGGCTACGTACACACCTCAACAAAACGGAGTTGTTGAGAGGAAGAACCGGACGCTCATCGAAATGGCGAGAACGATGCTTGATGAGTACAAGACGCCGAAGCACTTTTGGGCAGAAGCGGTTGAGATAGCTTGTCATGCAACAAATCGCTTGTATCTTCACAAGCTACTCGGCAAGACGGCATACGAGCTCCTCACCGGTAACAAACCCCAAGTTGGATACTTTCGAGTATTCGGCTCAAAGTGCTACATTCTTGATAAGCATCGTCGCTCTAAATTTGCTCCTAAGTCTCATGAAGGTTTCCTACTAGGTTATGGCTCAAACTCTCACACTTACCGTGTCTACAACAATTTCACCCGAAAGGTTGAAGAAACGGTAGATGTGAAGTTTGATGAATCTAACGGCTCGCAAGTAGAGCAATTGCCAATTGATGTAGGTGACAAAGATCCTTCGGAAGCAATTCAAGACTTGGCCATTGGCAAGGTTCGTCCAACGGAGGTGAAGGAGAGTACCTCGTCCGTCCAAGTGGAAGCTTCAACTTCACAACAAGGTGAACCAAGAGTTGATACGGAAACATCCACAAGTGGGACACACCAAGATGAAGAAAACGAGGAAGTGCATCAAGATGAACGTCAACAACCTCCTTCTCCACCACGACAAGAGAACGACAATGCCAACAATGAAGAAGGCCAAGAAAAAGAAGAACAAGATGAAGAAGATGTTCAACGAAGACCCAAGCAAAAGCTTTCACAAGTTCGAGCAAGAGTTGCTAAAGATCATCCCGTCGAGCAAATCTACAATGACATTCAAACCGGGAGAATCACTCACTCTAAAACTCGTTTGGCTAACTTTTGTGAAAACTATTCTTCCATCTCTAGCATTGAACCTATGAAGGTTGAAGAAGCATTGGAAGATCCGGATTGGATAAATGCTATGCATGAAGAGCTACATAACTTTGAGAGGAACCAAGTTTGGACATTGGTTGAGAAGCCCGACAACAACCACAACGTCAACGGTACCAAATGGGTGTTTCGCAACAAGCAAGATGAATATGGACAAGTAGTTCGCAACAAAGCACGTCTCGTCGCCCAAGGCTACACACAAGTCGAAGGTATGGACTATGGTGAGACTTACGCCCCCATTGCTAGACTTGAGTCCATTCGCATCTTACTTGCCTATGCTAATCATCATGATATTACCTTGTACCAAATGGACATTAAAAGTGCTTTTCTAAATGGTGAAATAGAGGAGGAAGTTTATGTTAAGCAACCTCCCGGCTTTGTCAATCCTAAGAAACCCAATCATATTTACAAACTTCACAAAGCTCTTTATGGTCTTAAACAAGCTCCTAGAGCTTGGTATAAATGCTTGACCAAGTTTCTTATTGAAAAAGGCTTTGAAATTGGGAAAATTGATTCTACTCTTTTTACTAAAAGGGTTAATGGAGAACTATTTGTGTGCCAAATTTATGTTGATGATATCATATTTGGTTCAACTAAACCTCATTTTAGTGAAAAGTTTGGGAAGCTAATGTCGCAGAAGTTTGAGATGTCTATGATGAGTGAACTCAACTTCTTCCTTGGGTTGCAAATCAAGCAAACTAAGGAAGGTACCTTTGTTTCTCAAACGAAGTACACCAAGGACTTATTCAAGAAGTTCAATATGCAAGAATGCAAAGGTATGTCTACACCCATGCCTACTAGTGGACATAATGACTTAACCAAAGGTGGTGAACCGGTTGATCAAAAGGTTTATCGCTCTATGATCGGTTCATTGTTATATCTATGTGCTTCACGTCCCGATATCATGCTAAGTGTGTGCACGTGTGCACGATATCAAGCTGCTCCTAAGGAATGTCATCTTAAGGCCGTGAAAAGGATAGTGAGATACTTAATCCATACACCAAACTTTGGCATTTGGTATCCTAAGAGGGCCTCTTTCGATCTTGTTGGCTATTCCGACTCGGACTATGCCGGAGACAAGGTTGATAGAAAGTCCACTTCGGGTACTTGTCAATTTCTTGGTAGATCTCTTGTGTCTTGGTCCTCCAAGAAACAAAACTCGGTATCCTTATCCACCGCCGAAGCTGAATATATTGCCGCTGGTTCATGTTGTGCTCAATTACTTTGGATGACCCAAACTCTTAAAGATTATGGGATATATGTGAGACATGTTCCATTGCTTTGTGACAATGAAAGTGCTATCAAAATTGGTCATAATCCTGTGCAACATTCTCGAACTAAGCATATTGAAGTTCGTCATCATTTCATTCGAGATCATGTTGCTAAGGGTGACATTGATCTTAAGCATGTTCGCACCGAAAAGCAATTAGCGGATATATTCACTAAACCTCTCGATGAGAAAGTGTTTTGCAGGTTAAGAGGAGAATTGAACATCATTGATGCTTCAAACTTGGAGTAGAAACTCCATTGGATACATGCAAGACATGAGCTTATGACTAATCCTTGATGTTTTTCTCTTATGATGAAAATCATATGTCTTGGATATATCTGTATCTTGCATGTTATCTAACTCTTGTGGGTACTTCGTGGAATCCAACTTGATGAGATTGTAATCTACTCATATCTTGAGCAATCTCTACATCACCAAGTATCTACGCTATGGTGGTTGAGGACAAGGAAGCACGGAACCATTCAAACATATCCTTTGACAAATTCTATGTTAAGCTTCACGATTGTCATTCTTGGATACACAGGTGCTCTTCCTTGCAGGAACTAACCCATGTAGGTAGATGGACTAAAATTCCAAGTGGTGCTCCAAATTCTTGATGAGCTACATCAACCTTGAGCATCCCACACAAGTTCAACCACATGGACTACACCACCAACCAAGGTATGTTGTTCCATCTTAGAGAAGCTTTACTCCAAGTCATGAGCTAAAGCAACTCGACAAGATGTGAATACATCAAGATGCTTAAACAAAAAATGGCAACCCCATTTTGAGCTTAAACAATGAGTATGACCTATGATCAAGTGATCTCACTTGACTCCTAAGTCAATATACTCTAACATAGGTGACTTTGTCGCCGACCATCTCTAGATGAAGTTCTCTTGTGTTCTTTTCTATGTTTTTGCATTTGTCTCATGCATATTTGTTTCCCCTTTCAAAAAAAACTTCATCTAGATTTCTTTCAGGTTGCTCTGCATTTTTTGCATCCAATTCTTTGCACATCTTTCAGTAAATTCCTTGCAAATCTTTGTGAGATCTTACTAGTCTAGTGAGCTGAGGTGACAAGTATTTTCTCTGCCGTGAACTCGGTTTCACCGATTAGTTATTTTCGGCCCAACCGAATCCCTTCGGTACGACCGAAACAAACCACTCGGTGCCACCGATTTCCCAACAGGAAAAACTATTTGCCACATAATATGTGTTTCTTCTGATCCAGCTCCACTCAATGAATCTTGTCCACTACAAGCATCACATTTTTATCATTGCTTTGTCCGTGTCTCAAGGACCAAACCCATTCGACAGATTCCAGAAGATCCTTCTTGGAAATTGATGTCAAAGGGGGAGAGAGAGAGAACATCAAAGCTTATCATTTGAAGATAGAAAGAGCATCAAAGCTTATCACCTTCACCTTCCTAAGGGGGAGAGAGACCTTCTAGGGGGAGAGACCCTCAAAAGGAGAGAGAGATCTCCAGGGGGAGAGGATACTTAAGTAGAAAGTATTTCTCAAGGATCCCAGATGCTTGGTGTTCAAGAGGAGAGATGTTCACATGTCTTCTTGAGGGGAGAGACATGTCCATATGATCCATTGTGCTTATTTGCATTAGCATACATTATCTCTAAACATTACCTCTGATCATCTTTCATATCTTTCAGCTCTGATTTTCTATTCCCTATCTTCTCCCAATATCCCATGTTAGATTCAGGGGGAGCAAGACATCTAAGGGAAAGAGATCATTTAAATTCATTGCATATCTTTACTCTTGGGGACATGTCAAATTCATGTGGTACTTAGTACTCACTCTCTACATGTCATCCCAGTCTTGGTATTCTTGTGGTTTCTTTTATTTGCTATGGCTAGTAGATGCATCTGTGTTATCTAACTTTGTTTACGCAGGTTCATTCCATCCTAAGCCAACTCAAGACCACAAGGTAAGTATATGCATCACAATCATGTGTATGAGGAATTCTTGCTGATGTACATATTGTTTGCAAGAAGAACTCATGAGCATGAAGGTATTTTCTTTAACATCCTTTGCTCTGATGCATATGGCCAAGATACATGTAACACATTGCCTGCTCTATCATGTTTATACTCTCACATGCTTCTATGTTCCATATTCACATGATTACATACATGTAGGGGGAGCCTATGGTTGTTACATGTCTTTCCAAAGCTTTATTTGCTACTCTTTATATCTTTATCTAAAGCTTTGATGTATGTTGCCATCAATTACCAAAAAGGGGGAGATTGAAAGCACAAATGCTCCCTAGGTGGTTTTGGTAATTAATGTCAACATATCTCTTGTTGGACTAACACTTTATCTAGCATGTTTCAGATAAGTTCAACAATGAAGTGGCATGGACTAAAGGATTTGGGAACTCCTTCAAGATGCTAAGGACAAAGGATTGGCTCAAGCTTCAAGCTCAAGACTCTTCATTTTACATTTTAGTGGTCCAAGATCACATTGAGTCTATAGGAAAAGCCAATACTATCAAGGAGGGATGAGGTGTTGTTTAATGAGCCTCTTGCTTCATGTGCTTTGTGATATGCTCCAAAACCCTCAACTACTTTCCCACATCCACAAATGACCTAAACCCAAAGCCAAAATCAGTCACACCGATTCTTCCTATCCGGCGCCACCGATTCCAAAGGTCATAGCCACTGCCACAAACCCTAAGCAAATCGGTCTTACCGATAGGGATCTCTATCTCACAGAGATGGGATTGTAATCTCTCTGTGTATGTCCATTATCAAAATCGGTCTCACCGAGTTTGAGCAATCGGTACTACCGAGATTACAATGCAAACTCTCTGGAAAACTTATTACCAAAATCGGTCTCACCGAGTTTGAGTAATCGGTCCCACCGAGTTTGCCTGACGAACTCTCTGGAAAGCTTATTACCAAATCGGTCTCACCGAGTTTGTGTAATCGGTCTTACCGAGATTACGTTATGCCTAACCCTAACCGAATCGGTCTCACCGAGTTGCATTTCGGTCCCACCGAAAACCCTAACAGTCACATTATTTGCTAAATCGGTCTGACCGAGTTTAACAATTCGGTCCCACCGAGTTTGGTAAATTGTGTGTAACGGTTAGATTTTGTGTGGAAGCTATATATACCCCTCCACCTCCTCTTCATTCGTGGAGAGAGCCATCAGAACGAACCTACACTTCCAGCATACATTTTCTGAGAGAGAACTACCTACTCATGTGTTGAGACCAAGATATTCCATTCCTACCATATGAATCTTGATCTCTAGCCTTCCCCAAGTTGCTTTCCACTCAAATCTTCTTTCCACCAGATCCAAAACCTATGAGAGAGAGCTTAGTGTTGGGGAGACTATCATTTGAAGCACAAGAGCAAGGAGTTCATCATCAACGCACCATTTGTTACTTCTTGGAGAGTGGTGTCTCCTAGATTGGCTAGGTGTCACTTGGGAGCCTCCAACAAGATTGTGGAGTTGAACCAAGGAGTTTGTAAGGGCAAGGAGATCGCCTACTTCGTGAAGATCTACCGCTAGTGAGGCAAGTCCTTCGTGGGCGACGGCCATGGTGGGATAGACAAGGTTGCTTCTTCGTGGACCCTTCATGGGTGGAGCCCTCCGTGGACTCGCGCAGCCGTTATCCTTCGTGGGTTGAAGTCTCCATCAACGTGGATGTACGATAGCACCACCTATCGGAACCACGCCAAAAACATCCGTGTCTCCAATTGCGTTTGAATCCTCCAAACCCTTCCCTTTACTTTCTTGCAAGTTGCATGCTTTACTTTCCGCTGCTCATATACTCTTTGCATGCTTGCTTGATATGTATTGTGAATGTTGAAATTGTGCCTAAACTCCACTTAAACTTAAAGAATCTTAAAAACCACAACTTTGGTACTAAGTGTCTAATCACCCCCCATCTAGACACCTCTTCTCAAGGTCCTACATGGTGTCATGAGGTTAGTGAGTTTTCAGTCCTCGCGGATCTGATTCTTTGGATCTGATGAGTTTAGGTTGGCGTGTCAACCTTTTTTGTTGGTTTGATTCTTTGTGAAGTTGAAGTGTTACATCAACATCATGATGAAAATGTTGTGATCCGACGTCCTGCACTTCTAGGGGATCATCCCCAGCCCAAGTACCGTTCACCGATCAAGGCTTCCCATCTTTTTGGATGGGCGACTCAAGTTGCTTTCAAAAACCATTATTTATAATGTTTGTGCGGATGAAAGAGTGACAACATTGTTGCTTCCGTCCAATTGCAGCCTTTTTACCGAAGTCTTTGGACTCTTTCTTCTAACAGAGATTGATACCGCGAAGAAGGTGTTTCCAAGAGATTTTATTGTAATTCTTAGTTATATGAGTTACTTTGTATTTTTTGGATCTTAGATCCGAATCAATGTACCTGTAATTCTTATGACTATGAATAAAATTACAGCTGTTTCAAAAAAGAAAAAACCTACTCCTTGCACGGTCAAACCTAAGTGCGGATTAGCACATTTCCTCAAAAATAATAATAATAATAGCACATATGCCCGTGCGTTGCAACGGATTTTTTTTAATTTACGTGTACTCAATTTTAAATGGTAAGCCCTATATTTCGATATGGAGAAAACACAAATTTTTTTAGTTTGATCAACTTTATAAAAGAAATGTATCAATGCGTCCATCAAACTTTTTCTTGAGTCAGTCTAAACAAAACTTTATTCCCCGTCCGTCAATTTTTGTGGTTCCCTTTATTCTCCTTTGCGGTAAGCCCTATATTTATCAGTCAAAAATTTAAAGGGGAATGGTAAGCCCTATATTCTCCTTTGTGGGCCTTCTTCATTTGTTTCCATCTGCATGCATTTGACGAATTCCTTTCTTTTTTTTGAACTTATGCATGTCTCACGTATCTCCTCCTTTGTGGGTCATTTTTTTCTTGTATTAATTTATTTCCATCTTCATACATCTCACGAGTTCCCTCCTATGGGTCTTTCTTTCCTACTTCATGCATTTTTTTGTGTCCTTTACTTATTTATGCATGTCTCACGTATCCGATCTATGGGTGTCATGGCTGCTTATTGATTTGGACTGGCAGACCTATATAAAATGGTGGCATTGCATGTAAAATAGCAAGGTGGTACTATATAAGACAAACGAAACCTTATTTCTTTACACAAGCATTTTTTTCGAGAGTACGCCAATGGCGTACCGTATTTTTATAGAAGGGAGCAAAATCATTTACAAGAAGATCGAAGACGCTGCGAACAGGCTTCGATCGAACACCCACACCCACACCCACACCTACAGAAACTCTTAGACTACTCTCTCGCTAGATTGTTTAAGCCTCCTGCTCCAGCGGCCCACCACTCCTTGGCTTCATCGATGATCTGTCCCAACAATGGTGCCGGCTGCAGTTGCTGGTTAACCCTGCCAAAGATCCTGGCATTCCGTTGTTTCCAAACCATCCAGGTCGTCAACATGAACAGGGAGTCGAAGCCCTTCCTTTCTCTCCTTGGGATTGCATTTCTAGCGTCCGTCCACCATTGTATTGGGGTGCAGTAAACCGATGGTGGGCCGACATTCAGTCTCTGGTGTCCCAGAACCAAGTGCCCAACCTCTATCACATACGGGCATTGGATTAAGATGTGGTCCGGCTTGTCCTCCTGTTGGAGACAAGTGAAACAAGGAGACGTCTCGTCCTACAAACCGTGGCGTGTCTGGCGGTCCGAGGTCCAAACTCTGTACTGCGAGGCCAGCCACATGTAAATCTTGCACTTCAAAGGTGCCCACGTCTTCCAGATTAGAGCAGCCGGCTGAAAATAGGTGAGACCCGAACACAGTCTTTTGTAGGTGGAGCTCGCCGAGTAAGATCCAGACTTGTTGGCTGGCCAAGAGAAGATGTCAGGTCGCCCCTCCTCCCTGTCAACAAGGGAGATGGCTTGCTGGAGGAGATAGAGCTGCATGTGCATGGTAAAGTTTAATTCCTCCGGGACATCTCTCTCCCATCTTCTGCTACCCAAGGCCTGGTGCACAGTTCGTAAGTTCTTGGTGCGAGTAGGCACCAATGCCAGGATGGACGGGGCTATATCCACCACCACACGCCCGTTGATCCAGCGATCACGCCAGAAGAGCGGTTTCTTCCCATCGCCCACCGAGATGGACACGGGGCTGTCGAACACCTCTCTGGCCTCGATGTCCGGCACCAGCTTCAGGCCCTGCCATGGTCGCTCATCGTCCGTACGCCTTAGCCATTCCCAACGCACCCGAAGGGCGAGTGCTTGCAGTTTGAGATTCTTGATCCCCAACCCACCATAGCAGTAGGGGCGACATATGGTGTTCCAAGCAACAAGGCACTGCCCTCCATTAATTTTATCCTTGCCGGCCCAGAAGAAGGATCGGAGCCAGGAGTTAATGTCGTCGAACACCCACTGCTGCATATATGGAGCAAAGGTGATCCACTGGCTTGTCGGGAGTTTAATCCTTCACGGTTGCATATATTTTTGCCGGATTCGCTGGACCCGCAACGTAAGCCTCGAGCGACGGCCCAAGTTGGCCCTTGTGCGCCAGACATGAAAAAACAATTTGCCGGATTAGTTGGGCCCACAACGTAAGGGTCAAGCGACGGCCCAAGTTGGCCCTTGTGTGCGGGACATGAAAAATGGCCTATTAAGCGGGACGAAACCACGAATATCACCTTGCTTTATTAGTAGGTATAGATATAGATATAGATATAGATATCTAGACCTGGCACATCTGATTCTTATAAGAAATTGGCCATTGGGGTATGTGGTTGGATGGTTAGGAGAATAGTAGTATCCCCAGTTCACCAGAATTAAGTCCTAGACGCCGATGGTTGCATTTTTCTAGATTTATTTCAGACCTTCCGACGAGGTGCGTTCAATGGGAGAGGACGTTCTCGTCGACTACAAACGTGGTTGTGAAGACTTCGTCAATCTCAATTTGATGTGCCGGCTCAATATCTCAGAGGTGCTTATAGGGTAGGGTGTACGTGCATGCGTTCGAAGGGGTGAGTGTATGTGCGTCGTAGTGTGTTAAAAAACAGAAATTGGCCACCACCCTCCATTAGGCGTCTCTGGCGGGCAACCAGCCACCGCCACCTCCTCCTTCCCTCATGTCTCGTCTCACCGCCAGTAGAGGAGCCGCCGACGAAGTGCATGCCGACTCCGAGGAAAGTGGCGGCGTGGCTCTTCATCTCATCAGCGTCATGTGTCGCCCCACCCCCTTCGAGGTATGTCACGACTGCTACTCTAAGGGTTGGGGCTACTTGCTCCCTATTTTGTTGGTGGTCGCATTCGGTCAGATCGGCGAACGTTTGGCTTAGGCGTTCGGTTTGGAAGGATTTCTCCTTCAGATTTTACCATGGTGACACTGGCTGACGGCTCATACTGGCAGATTGCCGGATGCAACCTCCATTGTGTGTTTTGGCGGCTCTAGTACGCCTTCGACGGTGCAATGCAATCTATGCACAGTGTCTTGATGTTGAGGGGATGGTGGAGTAACGGCTTGGTGGGTTTTCTAGATCAATGCATGTAGCTATTGGGATCATGGAAAATTGATGGCGACAACACATGATTGACTTAAATGTGGTGGTGCTTTTCGAGTACCCGATGTCGAGCTCTAGGGTGAAAATCCTAGGTATGACCCTTGTTGGTTATACATGACAATGACCATGTTTTGTGTCATGACCTTGTTAAAGGCATTGCTCGGATATGCTCGGGCTTGTTCTTTAGGGTGAAACCTATATTATGACCTTTGATGGTTGGATCCGGTGATGGTGACAGTTGAGCGTCGTTCCCTTCTTGAAGGCGTTGCAGTTGAAGAGCCTCGTAGCCCTTGGGTGTCAAGACATGATTGGTGTGGGATATGGTCATTGTTGTGGTTTCTTGATCGCTATGTATTTTTTCCATGCTAAGGCATAACTTTGATCTTGTATGACTTTGCTATTTGTCAGCGTGTTTACTTGTGTGTGTTTGTGGTGATTGTGTGTACCCTAACCATGCAGAAGTCGGGTGTTTGCTCATTGTGTTTTATCCACTTGATACTTCATTTGAGTAAATAAAATCCATCCATTGAAAAAGAAAATTGGCCAAAAAAACACTATTTAAGTTGCTGCAAAATTGTAATTTTAAAAACTTTCAAAGTTTACATAACAGGTTTTGTTTTTCAAAAGTGGCTATAGGGATAAGGTGTCACTAGCATTTTCTTGGTGGAAATCTACTTAGTTGTTATCCTGCCTTGTAATGAAATATCTGCTACTCCCTCCGTAAAGAAATATAAGAGCGTTTAGATCACTACTAAAGTGGGAGTACTTTTGTATGGCTACTGCCTACGAGTGGTGTTTCTGAGGACCAGTTCTTTTGAGTCGTGGCTTGTGCAAAAATGGCTCCTCCATAGCTGTGGGGAGAAGTTCCAGGGGAAATTAAGCTCTTGAGAAGCTTGCCAATTCTTTTTTGCTTTTGTCCTTTTAGCTTATTTTATGATTATCCCGCTAAAAAGTAATAAGTGTTCAACTGATTCAAATTTTGATCGAAAAAACAAAAAAACTTATGGATTGAATGATTTCGACAAGTGAAATCGACTCGGATAATATCCTTGAATTGCTTAGAGAAATTGCAACCGGAGGAAGGAGCCGCCGACCTTTGAGGCGACGGAGGAGGTGGGGGATTGTGGATGCGACAAAGGACAAGATGTCAGAGGGCGATGATGTCATGCACCATCCTTCTTCCATTGAGGTGAGGGACTGTCGGTGAGGAACCCTAGGTTCTAGCACAATGCATTTTCCCCCGAGGCCGGCTAGTGCGGGATACAAGGAGAGAGGCATGAGCACAACGTAGTGCTTTTTGGTGCAACAAAGTGTTATTCTCTCGAGTGGCATTCTCATTGTTATTTTTGTAAAACTATGAAGGCAGAGAAATTTAGCACTTTGAAATTTTAAGTGGAGACGCTCAGAGTGTACCTTTCAACTGTATAGGAAGGAGCGGTAGGGAGAAACTAGCACAAAATCGAATTCTTTTGTGCTAGAGCTTAAATCCTGTTATAAGCTACCAATATGCTCTTGTCGCAAACTAAGTCATGTGTTCCAGTTTCGGTTGAATTAAAAACATAATCAACAAAAATATTTTTTAAGGCCCTGGATTCTCTATTCTTGAATAGTTGCAACCCAGTGCCTACTTTTCCTAAGTATCCACACCAAGAGGTTATGCATGCCGGCCACGTCATCACATGCCATCTCATGCATGTGGTGTGGAGAATTGATTAAACTCAATACTACACATTGCTTATTGGTATTTGGATTAAAAAGTGAAAAAGAAGAAGTGGAAAAGACACAACACAAAATATATATTGCAATTATCTTAACACAATTTGTATTTGCGGTGCGGTAACGATGTTTCATAGATACATGACCCGAGCTTCCCCGCAACAACGCACGAGAAATCATCTTATTTATATTATAAAGGACATTCAATATTAGAAGACATCATAAAAACAAGTAAGTTACATCTAGGTTTTCAGAGTGTCAAACAACCTCAATCTCCATCATAAGCTGAAGGCATGCCGCCACCGCCGCTCCGCTGCTGGAGTCGGCCTAATATTGGACTAATGCCTCGAGAAGAAGCCGCCATCGTAGAATCCTTTTGTAGATATTCAAACTATCTCCTAAACAAAACTTTCGCCAGCTTCGCAACGACGACGACAGAGAGAACGCCATTGCATGCGAGAAGGAGCATGACCTGCACACAAGTGGATAGCACAATCTATCATGTTAGAGAGACGCCCAAATGAAGAAAAGGAGGCCATAGTCTCGTGGCTACCACAAAAACGGCCAGGGAAACACCTCTCGACCCCCACGTGTCAACTCTTTTCTGATGACGCCTTAGGTTGTCCGCAACACCACCACCTCAAGAAGCGAAAAAAGAGGTCCGTCCTGACGTGAACGCCATGACACACAAAAGCACCAGTCCAGATTTGTAGGACCCGAGACAGAGCAGACTCTGCCTCCTAGATCCAACACTGATAGTGGCGAGAACAACTGTATCGAAAGGAGATCTAACGAAAACACATTCGCTGCCACCATTGCCACCGTCGGAGTCGGAACCATGAACAATCAAAACCCTACCCCATACTACTGGACACACGCGGAATAAGGTATCCCGATTCCCCTCCCTCCTGTTGTCACTTGAGCAATCGGCGGATATGAGGGAACCCCAATAACGCAGGTGTCGAGGTTGCTTTCTCTCTCCTCTCTCTACATTGGTTCCGCGCGGCTAGGGCTGATTGTTTTTTTATAAAGGAAAAAAATATGTACCCCGATTACGACAGAATCTGGCCCCTTCCACGCTATGGATTTGTATACACCACATTTCGTAATCTGTCACAAAAATTTGTTTGGTTAAACTAACAATTAAGTAGTCCAAAGCTAGCTAGACGATTGACATCATCATATTCCACCAAACAGGGATTTCATTCGCCGGTAAGCCATTTCAGTTTCCACCTTGTTTTCTTCGTCTTTTACCACTTATTACTGCTGCTTTGCAAGAGGCGTCGAAGCACATGAAACTTGACTATCAAGTTTCTACCCAAGAACTTGGCTCCCAAGCCAGTGCTTTTGTTCAAAACAACGGTCGATTTTGTGGCATAATGGAAATTTCTCCCTACGTCCGCATCTTTCGCCAAGTTTAAGCCGCAAAACCTCCGCGCGCTAAAACTTGGATCCCACGAACTCTAGACGAGGTTCAAAGCTCCAAAGCATTCCGCCCCGTCTGATCCCGCCTCTACTTCGAATCCGCCCAAATCGAAAAAATCGCAGTGGTTCTTCTTAATCGCAGCAGCCCGCACCGGCTGCCGTGGTGGTTGCTGCGGCGGCGGGGAGCTCGCGCCCGAGGGCCCGATCCGCGCCATGGAGGAGGTGAGCAGCTTCTCCCCCGCCCCCTCCCCTCGACCTTTTCGTATCGCGTTGGTTGCTGGTCGCGCAGCCCCAGCTTGTGTCTTGGGATCGCTTTTTATTCCGCGGAATTTTGGTTTTGGGGTGTTCTAGTACGGATTTGGGGGTTGTTGGGTGTCATCATCTATGATCAGTGGGGTTAGGTGACGGTGATTTCTAGGAATGTGGCATGTATTTTCCCTTGGCCTTTGCGCAATCGCTGAAATACCTTCTGTTTGGCTTGTTTGTCTGAACTGTTTCGTTTACTGCACATGCAGCCGCTTGATGAGAAGGATTTGGAAAGGAAGCTGAAGAAAGAGCAGAAGGTGCTTGTTCTAATCTGGTTCTGTGCTCTTCACGATGGAGTAGGAGAATACTGTAGTCGAATTGTTTCGTGTGTGAGCAGTTTTACTCACAGGTGATCTTTGTTCTGTGACAGGCGAAAGAGAAGGAGGAGAAGAAGCTCAAGGCGAAGCAGAAGGAGGCGGCCAGGCTACAGGTGGCGACCGGCGACGCCAACTCATTTCTTGATTTGAAGGAGAGGTTCTGTTTGACTGATGTGATTGTCTGTAGGTCCAATCAGCATCTGATGGAGCTAACAAGAGTGAGAAGAAGCAAAAGAAGAAAGGCGCCACCAATGAGAATCCTGAGGATTTCATTGATCCAGATACTCCCACTGGACAGAAGAAACTGATTGCTTCTCAAATGGCCAAACATTACAGCCCGTCTGCTGTTGAGAAATCGTATGTTGCCTTTCTCACTTTAGTTGAATCATGCCATGAAAGCTTTTGGAGTCCATGGTCAGAAATTTCTCACTGAACTATGTATTTTCCTTCTCTTACTGTCATGCAGGTGGTATCCTTGGTGGGAGTCATCACAGTATTTTGTAGCAGATGCCGCAAGCTCAAAGCCACCGTTTGTAATAGTAAGTCCCTCCATGACCCAAATGGTAAATGCTTATATTCAGAATAAGCATCTGCTTGCGATTGCTATGTGAATTGCTCACCAGATGATTTCAAACTGTAAATGTTAGATAGAACATGTACAAATGAGGATTTATTGCTGTGAATGACCAGAACTGAATACTTATTTGCAGGTCCTGCCACCTCCAAATGTGACAGGACCCCTTCACATAGGCCATGCAATTACAGTGGCAATTGAGGTAGTGATTTTATCTGTACTGGTGCCCTTCCGTTCGCCCCTATCAGTATTGGTGGCGTTGATGTTCTTTTGTTTCTTTGCATTGACAACAATGCAGGATGCTATGATCCGCTGGCGGAGGATGTCAGGCTACAATGCTTTGTGGATTCCTGGAATGGATCATGCTGGTATAGCTACACAGGTCTGCTATGCTTCATGTTGTCTGATAAGTGATACACTCCAGTGCATAGGACATATATACTGGGTCCAAGGCCCCAGTATCTATCTTCTGCACAAGTTATATTTTCGTAGTTGTTCATGGCCTAGTATTATTAGCCTGAGTTCAAATTGACGTCTACTCAAAAGTTATGTTGATCATTGAGTCTTATCTGACTGATCCATTGTTACTATTTCTTACTGTAGCAAGTGTTTCCTCTAACAAAATTGTTAACCTCCATATCAGGTCGTTGTGGAAAAGAAGATCATGCGTGAGAGGAAGCTGTCAAGGCATGATCTAGGGCGTGATAAATTTCTATCTGAGGCAAGCACTCTGATTTCTGACCCACTGTATATCATCTCACCTGTAATGAACTCATGTTTTTTAAAGGAGTAGATAATCATATTCATAAATGATTTTTCTTGCATTTAGTCATCTGTTATGTATTTTGCTCAATTCAAGGGAAAGGTCCCTAGATACCATTACAAAATTCTGCACAAAGGTAGTTCATATGCCAATGAATGAACTAAAATTTTACAGTGCCATGAAATGAGTTGCCCTGTTAATTTAATTGATTGAGACAATTTTTTGGTTCAGTGCCAGCCCATACTTTGCTATGCTGGTTGATTTTCACATTTACTCATTCAATGTATAAATCATCATTTTTTGCAGGTCCACAACTGGAAAGATCAGTATGGTGGCACCATATTGAGACAATTGCGTATGCTTGGAGCCTCGCTTGACTGGTCGCGCGAAGTAAAGTCCTTGTTCGATTCCTCCATTGCTATAGCTAGGGAAAGCAACATTTGTGTCTAAACAATGCATAGTTTTTCAGTGTTTTACAATGGATGAGCAGAGATCAGAGGCTGTAACAGAAGCGTTTGTTAGGCTATACAAGGAAGGTTTGATATATAGGTTAGTTTTCCATACAGAATGTGCACTCTTTTTTGTATCTTGTTCTGCTGAGCTTATGTGTTTGCTCATCTTATGTTGTTTGGAATCCTCTAAATTACTTTATTACCTCTTGGATGATTCATCCATTTGCAGGGATATTCGTCTCGTGAACTGGGATTGCACGCTCCGTACAACAATTTCTGATATCGAGGTATGTGAGGCATGCACTTTTGCAGTGTGCTAGCCAGTTTGGTTATTTGCATGTGTGAGCAGGAATGCAGGGTTGTATCTTATATTTCGATTGCTGGTTTTCAGGTTGACCGTGTTGATCTCAAGGCAGAGACTTTGTTAGAGGTCCCTGGTTATAGCAACCCAGTTCAGTTTGGTGTTTTGACATCTTTTGCCTATCCTCTAGAAGAAGGATTGGGTGAAATTATCGTTGCAACAACTAGAATAGAAACTATGCTCGGTGATACCGCTATAGCTGTTCATTCTCAGGATGAAAGATATAAGCATCTGCATGGAAAATATGCCGTCCATCCGTTTAATGGCCGAAAACTTGAAATAATTTGCGCTGATGACTTAGTGAAAGCCACTTTTGGTACTGGCGCTGTCAAGGTAGGTGTGCCCATCTAAAGAGCTGGTTTGGAGCTTTGGATACCTTTACATTCAGAAATCAGTGCCCATTCTTATCTCTATCTTTCTATATGCAGATCACACCAGCTCATGATAGCAAGGACTTCAAGGTTGGGAAACAGCATAACCTGGACTTTATCAATATTTTCACTGATGACGGGAACATAAATGAAAATGGAGGTCCACAATTTGAAGGAATGCCACGTTTTACCGCTCGAGCTGCTGTTATTGATGCACTAAAGGAAAAGGTATTATTATAGTTTCAGTGTTTACCATTTTTCCTTTAGAACTGATTCTGGTTCGTTCATGTAGTTGTATCTAATTTATTGCTTATCCTCAATGTTTTTGGAAAAGGTTCATCAATGTATTGTCATAATGGAATAAAAACTTCTAATTCGAAAAGGTATCATAGTTCTATACTGTTGACTTCTAAAAGCATCTAGAGTCGTCTTGGATGTGATTCGGTTTCTTTGAATTTTGCTAATTTATGGAGTGTAAATTTAGTTATATTTGTATGAGCAACAAAATTGTTTTTTTTATGTTTCTTGGTTTTCCTAATTATATTTGGATCGTGAGCCATTTGGCAGGTATGGAAGTATTACGTTGACATTTTTACATTAGAAATATAGTATTCCGTATTTTGATTTGCATACTATGTGTGGTATATACGTATATGCATAGCTGGCTCTGCTCAAGCTTTTGGCCTCCCTTTTCGATCTGGCATTGTCGTAATATATGAGAACTCTATTTCCTTCGCACTATACTGGATACCTGTGTGAAGATGGCTGATTAAGTTGTTTGTTTGATTTAAAGTTTGATCTTGTGTTACTTATCCTTCTTTGTCGCTTATCTTTTTTCGTAATGTATTGTTTTAGTAATATCTAAATTATAATCAATTTGCACTTGTCAATAAATGAAGGGTCTATACAGAGGCATGGAAAATAATGATATGGAATTAGGACGTTGTTCGAGAACTAATGATATTGTGGAGCCAATGATCAAGCCCCAATGGTTTGTTAATTGTAATACCATGGCAAAGGCAGCTCTTGATGCTGTGAAATCCAAAGAGATAGAGATCATTCCACCACAATATGAGCAAGACTGGTACAGGTACATCCTATTTGCTTTACTTTAGGCATGCACCTTTCCTATGGATCAGTTTTACGCTAACAAAAAACGAATAATCCATCCACTACTGTTGTTCTGTGTGCTGCAGGTGGCTTGAAAACATACGCGATTGGTGTATTTCAAGACAACTTTGGTGGGGACACCGTGTACCTGCTTGGTATGTGACATTAGAAGATGACAAAGAGAAAGACATGGGTTCGTACATTGACCACTGGATAATCGCAAGAAATAAAAGTGATGCAGTACTGGAGGCAAAACAGAGGTACCCAAAGAAGAAATATCAGTTGGATCAAGATCCTGATGTGTTGGACACATGGTTTTCAGCTGGTCTTTTCCCCCTAACTGTACTTGGTTGGCCGGACAATACAGCTGACCTTAGTACTTTCTACCCTACTTCTGTACTTGAAACTGGATTGGACATCCTCTTCTTTTGGGTAGCAAGGATGGTGATGATGGGAATGCTACTCCACGGTGATGTGCCATTTCGAAAGGTAATATGTAGGTTTCAGTTTTATTAGATAGTTCCGGATCCAATTTATGCAATCACAGTTTTGCCAAATGGTTGTCTTGTCAGTAGCTATTATGTGCTTTGCTCCTGTACTGTAGAACCACTCTCTGGGCAGAAGCCTGCTTACGTTTAACTTGGTGATCTGTGACTGCTACAACAACAAAAAATTATTATCGCTGTTGGGGGTTCTGCCCATGACCCAATCTTGTGCCATTTATTTATCTTGTCTTTCACTTATTTCCACCTTAATAATGTCTAGATTGACATGTTCTTATATTTTTTTTTCTGACAAAAAGTTTATATATATATTTTGCTGCACCTATACGTCACATTATCTACTTACAAGCAGTGCATTTCAGTATGTCACATAGCATTGAAATAAACGATGATGACCTAGGTTACTATCCTAATGATGGCAACTTCCACTGGAAGTGAAGCACACCAATTCTTTAGGGAGCTTTTTTTAGAATCAATTCTGTAGGTAATTGAAAATTCCCAATTAGTTGATAAACCTTGCGTCATGACTATCTTATCTGTTTCTCAGATTTACTTGCATCCAATTATTCGTGATGCACATGGCCGCAAAATGTCCAAGTCACTAGGAAATGTCATTGATCCCATTGATGTAATAAATGGTATAACACTGGAAGGTCTTCAGAAAAAGTTGGAACACGGCAATCTGGACCAAGGCGAATTGGAAAAGGCAAAAGAAGGTCAAAAGAAGGATTTCCCTGATGGTATTCCTGAGTGTGGTACTGACGCCCTTCGTTTTGCTCTGATCTCCTACACTTCTCAGGTTATTCTTATTGCTAGTTTTCCCCATTTCTCTGATTATTTTTATTGCAAACCTCTAGTACTAAAATTTCTCATTTTTTACCAGTCCGACAAGATAAACCTGGATAT
This sequence comes from Triticum aestivum, assembly GCF_018294505.1. Classification (NCBI taxonomy): domain Eukaryota; kingdom Viridiplantae; phylum Streptophyta; class Magnoliopsida; order Poales; family Poaceae; genus Triticum; species Triticum aestivum. Next base: position 374,631,351 of record NC_057795.1, on the reverse strand, counting down.
CAAGCGAGTGCATGGGTACAGACAATGGTGCAATAAACTGTGGAACGCCATTCGTTTTGCGATGGTTAAGCTTGGAGATCAATACACTCCACCAGCAACTCTCGCGGTGCATAGTATGCCGCCCATCTGCAAATGGATACTCTCAGTACTTAGTAAGGCTGTTGGCAAGACCGTGTCATCATTAGAAGCATATAAGTTCTCCGACGCGACGTCATCTATATACTTCTGGTGGCAATACCAGCTTTGTGATGTCTTTATAGAAGCAATTAAACCTTACTTCAATGGATCTCAAGAGTTCGAATCTGCAAGATGTGCTTCTAGAGATACACTATGGGCATGCCTGGACACTGGTTTGCGTCTTCTCCATCCATTCATGCCTTACATAACAGAAGAGCTTTGGCAGCGCCTTCCTCAGCCTAAGGAGGCTTGTAGGAAAGATTCCATTATGATATCAGAATACCCCTCAGCTGTACAGGTAAACATTTCTTTTCAGGACAACTTAGGAATGAACCAGAGGATTTGATCTTCTAGTTACTATTTTTCGAGAATGGTACTGTAGAGCCTAATGTGCAGGATTAACAAGAAGCTACTCTATAATGAATATATGCAAAAAAAAAAATGCAAAGAAAAAGTTAGTGTGTTACCTCAATTTGAGAAATCCTAAGTTGAAGCAAAATTGTACCCCACAATACAATTTTGTTATCACTACTTGTACCTGAGAAGTTTCCTGCGATGACAGGAATGGGCAAATGATGAAGTTGAGAACGAAATGGAGATTGTGTTAGATGCCGTGAGTAAGCTGAGATCTCTCCTGCCACCAACAGATATACATCTAAGGTGTGTTTCTGTTCAGTGTTCACCTAATAGATTCTTTTGAGTTTCACACAGTATGACAGATGCTATGCTCAAATATAAAATTGCCATTTTATTTTAGTCTTGGTTCATAAGAACTTTGCTCCTTTCTAGCCGATACCTTATTTGTATTTTCACCTCAACAGGCGCCCATGTTTTGTGCTCTGCCGAAACCTAGAGGTTGCAGCCACTGTTGGATGCTACCAAGCTCAAATTGCAACGCTTGCTTCTGTATCATCTCTTGAGGTTTGACAGATCATCCGACCTCTATGCTTATCTCTGTCTTTTTTTTGCACTTTCTTCGCCTTTTAAGGCTTAAAAATTCCCTTTGGAAGGAAGATGAAAACCTATGTACCACAAGTAACCATATACTCCGATGATGTATGCCTTGCTCTTGCTGTATGCACATTTCCTATTTCAACACACCTTACTCTGTCAGTACATAAAATTCTAGTAACTCATTGAAGGTCTTCGGCCTGCATGTATCAATTTCAGATCCTCACAGTAAAATTCCAATTCAAAATTGATACATGATACATGCACCTAACTACAAAAAGCAAAGTTCTGACCCAAGTGGCAATTTTCCAGATCCTGACAGAGGATGATCCAACTCCACCCGATTGTGCCACAAATATTGTAAACAAAGATCTAGCCGTGTATCTCCAGCTCCGGCGGGCTCTCAACACGGAAGCTGAACATGAGAAGCTTAGGAAGAAGAGAGAGGAAGTTCAAAAGTAAGTGCAGTTATGCTACTGTTAAATTAGCTAATCCACTAATTATGTTCATATTGGTTGGTCTTTTGTGTTTTGAACTTCTTTTGGTTTTCTTTATCTTTAAGTAGTAACATGCTCCGCTTTCCATCACCAATGCAGGCAATATGACACCCTGTCACAGAAAATGAGTGCATCAGGCTACCGTGAGAAGGCCCCACAGAGCAAGCAGGATGATGATATGAAAAAACTTGCTACTCTGTTGGAGGAGCTCGAGATCATCAGCGAAGCTGAGAGTAAACTGGATGCAAAAAACTGACAAATTTTTTGTGACTCAATCTTTTGAAAGCCTGCAAATATGATTGACATGCATCTAGATGGACGATCCTCGGCACCCTGTACAATCACTCCCACAGTTGTCACTGTTTGTAAAAAGCCTCGTCCAAGCAATTTTGGATATGTTAGCACATGTAACGTGACATGCATCTAGATGGATCATCCTCATCACCTGATACACTCAACACCCCCCATAGTTGCGTTGTGAAGGCTCACTGTTTGTAAAAAGCCTCGTACAAGTTTTTATATATATATATATATACCTTAGTATGTGTGACATGGGTGTGCTTAGGGTCCTCATTTTATGCATTTTCAAAATTTCAGTTTGATTTGTGTCCATTTCATATTCGTGGCATTTTCCGATTACTGTGGAGTGTGGTGGACTCTTTGATTGGTGAGGTGAGAGAATTAGTGCTTTGCCAAAAATAAAACTGTTTCCTCTTCACGCAACGGGCACATAAAATAGTACTCCCTCTGTTCGGAATTACTTGTCATCAAAATGAATGTATCTAGAACTAAAATACATCTAGATACATCCATTTTAATGACAAGTATTTCCGAACGGAGGAAGTATCTGTTAAGTGCTTTGCAGGCTAATACTCCCTCCGTTCGGAATTACTTGTCACAAAAATGGATAAAGATATATGTATCTACAACTAAAATACATCTAGATACATTCATTTCTTGTACGAGTAATTCCGAACGGAGGGAGTACATGACAGTAAAATTCATAAACTCTATATTACGCGGAATCATTAGGAAATATCATAAATTCCTAAGTTCCAGAAAGCTCAGAATCGTACATTGCAGGGATAAGATTGTAACACGATGGGTCAAGTCATCTGCCTGTCCTAGCTTTGTATCTTCAGCCAAATAACCAAACTGCACCAAGTAATATTGTACACTGATTGATACGCGTCAGTTCATCCATTCTCAGTGAAAAGGTGCACATTTCTGCGATGATTGTCTGCTCCCTGTGATCGTCAAGGAGCTGCAATGAACCCTCCACTAACAGTTCTTTTCAGGGCATCAACATAAGGTAAAATCATCTGAACATCAGGTCCATAATAAAGTGAAAATATCGCCTCTGCCTGGGTGAATGTAGCTGCTGCACTTGCCCTGTCCCCCAGAGACAGCTCGATGGAAACAAGCTTGATCAACTCATGCGCAATGGCTATGTGTTTGGGGTGGTACAGCTTCTCAAGGATCTGCATTATCATAAGATGCACTTCAGAAACAGTAAAAAATAATCAAAAGTGGGTTATGTGAAGCTGTAATTGATTAGTCCAAAAGTGTGGTCATATCATCATCTGGAGCCTAGCTGATAATTTGACTACTGCTTGTCGGAAAAGTGAGCACAATGGATCCCGAGAATACAAGGGCTCAAGATCAAAGTACATTTCTCCCCTTGTATTTCTCAGTAGGCGAGTTGGAGATTTGAGCGATGATTGAGGTGACTACCTTAATTGATGCTTCGCAGTGCTTTCTTGCTTGTTCTTGATCTCCTATCTTTGCAAAGGCTTCTGCAATCGCATCTTCTGCCTGCATGTATCAATTTCGAAACATATGTTTCAACAGTGTGCCAGGAGAATTTGGAGCCAAATTTCTATCAAGGCATGTAACATGAGCACCCTAACCTGGGCAAGAGCCTTGCTATATGGGTGCCTCAACTTCTTTATCTGTTGTAGGGATCTTAATGCATCTGTGATGGGAATTTCGGAGATTTCGTCTATAACTGCAAGTTCCTTAAACCTGTGAATTGAATTGTTATCCGACTTTGCTATGATTAAAAATTCACTGATGGAAGATGCAACCAAATTTAGATATGCCACATTCATTAATACATAACATACCTATTGATCATTGATGCTGCCTTCTCTGATGTAGCAACAGCAGAAGACAAGTTAATTTGTGATCTACAGCTCATGCAATATCCAGGATCTATCTTCAAATCAACATTATTTCTGAAAAACAATTTCCCAACCTTCTCTATATCTTCATCAACCTTGGAAACATGCTGAACAAAAAGAATTTCAGACTGATGCCACCAAACTAACTATTAGAAAATTTCGGGAGGGAAAAATCATCTTACAGGCAATGATAGTTTGCAGATATCAGATTCATCTACGGAAACATGCACACAATTCTCTTCGGATTTGTAGCAAGTTGATTCTGATACGGCACCAAGACAGCTACTTTGTGGACAACAAAATGAATCAATGACAAGATCCGATAGATGTAGCTCTGAACAACTTGAACACTGGCAAGTAAATTTGTAATTCTCCTGAAGTGACTTTTGTCTTTTCACAAGATTCATCTCACCAGCCTAGAAATGAGAAGCACAAACAGTGCAAAGCATAAATTCATAGTTACTTTTAAGTATGTCACACATGCATATACAAGAGAGGAAGGATGGGAGAGACCTGTGGACCATATGATAGCTCGACTGGGCTCCCTGAATTTATATATGTGGTAGATCTTAGAAAGAGAGTGCGCGAATGAAAATATGCATGTACATTTGGCCGGCACGAGTGATTAAAGAGGCTACCAGACATGTAGATAGCTTGAGCAACCTTGACCTAGCAGTAAGCAAAAACAAACACAGGTTACAGATGGTAAAGAGACTAAATGAGCATCAGACGCAGAAGCCACATAAAGCAAAGTAGACAACGCCATGCATTCTATACCAACCCAACAGTGTAATGTAGTGCGATTTAGAGGTACCTACTTGACATACCAAGCTATAACTTCAACATTTCACTCATTTTCTCAAGTTTATGAATTTAAACATCTTATCGTCTTTCTCCTGGATCTTATCAAGTTTTTTTACTTTCAGGATAACACCGCGTGCTTAAGAAGTGTACTAATATCTAAAGGTCAGAGGATAAATCAATAATAAGACGCATCTGAATAGTAGGCAATATATATTCCTCAATTTTTATAGGATGGTGTATTGATCCCAGAAAAGAAAAGGGAGTAGAAGACAAACCTGCTCCACACTACACATAACTGCATCATCAGCTGCAGAATACCCTTTACTCTCTGTCAGTCCCTGGCCTCCATCCATGGATTTCATACAAACAATAGCAATCGAATTGACTTTAACTTGACATATCAAAAGAACCAGCTGTACAAGATCAAAGAATGCTTATTAACCCCTGCTGACATATCAAAGCAATACCCATGTACGCAAGGGGAAACTCAAAAAATAAGTCACATATACCTGGGATAAAGTTTCCTCTTTCCACGAAAGATCTGATCTATAATGCTTTTGGAGGCATAATAACAAGACAATCGCATATATATGTGATTCCAACTTGCTAGTAGGAGAATCTACGTCATAGTGCTGAATGAGATCCTGCAATGGCCATTTTAGCCCATTAGTTCCCGGCCTGACAGTGTTAGAATACTTGTGCTATATACAGTGGCGGAGCTTGACCAAGTCCTTTTTTGGGGGGGGGGGGGGGGGGGGGGCAAATAGAATATTTGAACTAGTGTGTGTGTGGGGGGGGGGGGCAAACACACAAAGTTTCATAACCTAAGCTCTCTCTCTAAAAAATATATGCTTGCATGTGCCAATCATGGGGGGGCCACAGCCCCCCCAGCAACACACTAAGCTCCGCCGTTGGCTATATATCTTGTTTTAGAGAGATACTTATGTTACAATATCTAATGCTAACAGCACCAGAAAATGGTAAGCTCGTATGAAAAATATAAGTTTTTTTTACCAAATTTGGACCGGAGATGGCAGAGCTCTTTCCAGTCAGCATTCTGCTGTCTATGTATTGTGCCATTAGTCGCCCAGCTAAAACTATATCAGCTGGCAAAACAGCTGCCCAATGGGCACCTCCACATTCGTGCCTATGTTCAGCAATCTGTTTAGAGTTTGGAGCCATGCACCCTGTAGAAGTTAGGCTCAGTATTCCAAGATCAACTGCATTACTGTTAGATTTAAGATAAGTATCTTGATTCCAAGAGATTCCGCCTACAGCTTGCTCTTGGCACTTTCTTGAACAATAAACTGGTATTGTACACAAGGGGCAGAACACAACATCTGCAGGTGCTTCACTAAAGCAATAATGGCAGTGAGTCTCCCGGCAAGATTTCAGGATAATCTGCATACAACTGTTACAAGTAAGAGACATACAAAACTTGAGCTTAAGATTATTGACAATTTTGCGAAAAACAAACACAACAAATAATTGCACACAAAGCACATAGAGTTAAATGCCTGGCTTCATAAAACAATCTTGTATTGTATGCACCTCAAATAAACACATAATTTAATCAATTCATATGTGAACCACACAAAAGATTTTGGCAACTTGATATGGCCTTCGAAAATAAATAGGACAACAGGAAGGTTGGGACACAGCATTTGGTGTATACAATTGAAGAGATAAATCTAGATCATACCGCAGCAAGAGGATCCTCAACATGAATCAAGGAGGTCGGAGGAATATCATTTGGAGATGTCATTCCTCTACCTTTGTTGGGCGTTGCAATACACTCAAGGACAACCTTATGTGGTTCTGCTGCCAGTTAGACAAATATTATCTGTCACTTAGTATTAGGTACAAATCCAAAAAAGTTGTATGTGTGCCCAAAGTTCCAACCTGTATGTGCCAATCCTGCATCCTTGCAATCACCACTTGATCTTCCAACTTCGTTCACACATTGAGGCTTTAACAATATCAACTTCAACTCTTGTTCTATGTTGCTCTTCCCAGAAGAAGTCACTTCCATGCTCAATGCAACCTCTAGATCATGCATGGCAGATGAATAATTCTTCAAAGATGCATTTACCATTCCCCTCCTGTACCATGCCTGAAACACAGAAACAGGTCAAACTAAAACAATGATTTGACTTCCATGCTGGAGCTTGAATTCTCAAAAACAGAGAAACAAACATTACGCGTAAGTTGCATTGTTACAACTATCACACTCCTACTACCTTCGCATAATTAGGTGAAACAGAGATGGCCCTGTCGCAATCCCGCAGACACTCTTCCAGGAGGCCCAATTTCTGCAAAATTCAGAAAATCCATTAGAATATATGCAAGGACACCTCAGGAAACAGGAAAAAGCAAATCATTTTGGATTTCGCTACAATCAAACGTCAGATTTTTTAGCATGGAAAATCAAACGTTTTTATGGCAAATTTAGTAGTCGCGAGGATGGGACTTCCTTTAGCAAGCATGGCAAATCCGTGACATGTTCAGTTTTTGCCTGGATTTGCCATGCTTGCTAAAGCAAATTGCCATCCTTGTGACAACTAAATTTGCCATAAAAAACGTTCAATTTGCCATGGTTAAAAAAATTCTGACGTTAGATTTTTAACATTACGTTCAATTTTTCACAGTGTAACTAAATAGGACAAGTTTAGTGCCTGCCTCCCAAGATTCTGCAAACAGATGTATCAAATACTCACATGCATAGTGGAGGCACGGTTGACATATAATGCAGGTACCAAGATATCATCAGTGCCATCAGAACTAATCGGGGCGTAACGCAGCGCCTGCAGAAATACAAACAAAAGAAAAGCCTATTATCACGAATTCAATAAAATGTGACTAAGAGGAACTGGGGTCAATTCTAATAAATCAAGTTGACACTGTTTTAACAACCAAACAAGTGAACAACCCCACAGACTTCACTGCTGAACAACCGAGTTACTTCTGCACATGGTTTGGAACAAAACCCTCTCTTTTTTCACAGCACAGGTGCAATGAGCCGCATTGACAAATTACAAATTACAAATTACAAATTTCAAGTCTGTGGTTACAACTTACAAATTACCTGTGAATAGAACCCAAGGGCTTGCTCGAACTCCCTCCTGGAGAAGCAGGCATTGCCCCGGCCCTTCAGCTCCGCCGCCCTCCCCTTGTCCTTGCGGCACAGCGCGAGCTCCGGGTCTGTCAGCTCGCCGATGACCTGAGAGATGGCACGAAACAATCACTGAGACCAGCGACCTAGCTACGCTGGTGGCTAGTGCCCCGGCCATGAGCACAGAATAATAGTGAAGCGGCGGGCTCGGTGGTTACCTGGTGGAATAGAGGGAGGTCATCGAGGAAGGCGAGAAGGAGAGAAGTGGTGGAAGGGAGGTCGCGGGTCGTGCCCTCGCCGACGGCTCGCCGGATATCGGCCGGCACCGCCGATTTCAGCCGCTCCATGGAAACAAAAAGCGGGGGCCGGAAGTGAGAGGGTGACGTCACAGCCTTGAACCCCAGAGACGGCAGTTGGGCTGTTGGGCCTAGAATTTCGAATCTGGCAGAAAAGGAAAAGCCGTCGGCCCGTGGCCCAGCCTCGTTTCCGGCACGGGCGCAAAGCAAAACCGCAACCCGTGGGGAACGAGGCTGCAAATCCCCAATCTCCCACTCGCCGGAGCACCCCACCCAACCGCCTCGGTCGTCGGCGAGGAACCTGCTCCGGTAGGCGGAGATGGGCGGGCACGGCGGGCTGAACATCCTGCCGCAGAAGCGGTGGAACGTCTACAGGTTCGACAACCAGGAGAAGGTCCGCGTCGACGAGGCCGAGGCCGCCCGCCAGGACCAGCTCCAGCGCGAGGCCACCCGCCGCCGCGAGTCGCACGCCCGCCTCGTCGCGCTCCGCCGCAACCGGGGCCTCCAGTCCGACTCGCCCTCCCCTCCCCGTGCCCCATCTCCACCCCCCTCCTCCACCCGGTCCGCGGACCAGGTCGCCCGGCCGCGGCCCCCACCCCCTGCCGCCCGGCCCGCGGATCCATCCCCCGTCGTCTCCGACGGAGACCACATCAACCTCTTCTCCGGCGGCGGTGGGGCCGCCGACTTCGCCGCGCTTGCCTCCGCTAGCGGCGGGAGAGGCGCAGCTCGGGAGAGGGAGCCTGCGACAGACACTAAGCCAAACCCTAAGAAGCGTAAGAAGGAGGAGGAGGTTAGGACGGCGGGGCCTGACGACGAGAAGTACAAGCTGGGTTATGGCCTCGCCGGCAAGGGCGTGGCTACGCCCTGGTACATGTCGAAGCCTTTGGCTTCCTCCTCTAAGGAGAGGAGAGATTACGCCGAAGGCAACGGGGAGAAGAGGAGTGGAGGGAAGAAGAGTATCGAGGAGCTTAGAGAGGAGAGGAGGAAGAGGGAGGCCAAGGAGAAGGAGCGTGAGCGAGCCTTGCTTGCTACTACAGCAAGGAAGGAGAGGCAGCCAGACCGGGGGTACTCGTCGAGGTAGTGTCATTGTAGAAGGCACTTGTTGTGATTTCATTAATTTTTGTTGTGATTCCATCATGATTGTTTCTGTGTATTTCTTGGATGCAGGTATATGCGTCGATGATGCAAGGGTCTGTGTGATTTTATCTGCAGGATCTGCAATGGATGATTACTGGAGGTACGATATTTCAATACCTGTTTGGTTTTAAATTTTGGATTGACACAAAAAGATAGATTATAAGGCTGCAGTCCAAGCTTAAATAGAATCATTAATTGTTCATGTTTTACTCTCACTCTGTTTATGTGCATTGTACTGAGCAACAAGTTGGATTAATTCATGTCACATCATGCAATTACGTTCCATTGTTCTGATCCTGTGGACTTGTGCAAACAGAAAAGCAATTGTTTTCTTTTCTCTCGAATACGCACAAGCATGCGTATCATATATTGATAGAAGAAAGGGTGAAGAGACCCATCCACGATTCGAATACAATGCGAAAAGGCAACACACCATGCTAATCCCTGGGATTAGAACCACACATACTACACACGAGAAAGAGAGAACTCGCCTTGCCCAAACTCCAGCCACAAAGGCGAAGAAGACGGGGCACAAAGCAAACAGGCCGCGTCACTATCGTTGCAAGCCACAACCAAATCACAACAACGACTACAGAACGGACTGGATCAATGTACCTCCCACCACATAGCACCTAGAGGAGTCGGCAAGTGGGTGGCAGGATCTAGCCGGACCTGAAGAAGATGTGCAGGATGCGCTGGCGATGGCATACATAGCGCCCTGGAGGCCCATGTCGTAAGAGGCAACCCACACCAAAAAAAGACGCCCCAAACTCCAGCTTCGAGGATTCCACGAACAGCCAAGGCAGCCCCTTCATGAAGGTACCGCTGTCGTGACGCCGCCGCCTGTTCTGGGGAGCCGGAACAATGGTTTCCCTGGCGTTTGAGGAGGGACATGGTCAGGGCCATGACAGCGGCGCCCCCAAGAAGGACACGACACCCGCCGGCGTCGTTGCTGCCAGCAACGGCAAACCATGCAGAGATTTCGCCCTGGTCGATGACCGTGCGTAGAGTCCACCGCCATAGGAAGGAGAGATACGCCCATCAACGGTGGAGATAGGTGACATGGACGCTGTCGGCCTCCCCGCCACAAACGATGACCATGGTCGGCCGTCCTCGCTGCACGAAGCGAACACCCGTCGTCGCCTCCAGGGGGCGGGGGCGGCTTAGGCGATGTTTGTTTGAGGGTGTAAATATGCTCACACCAAAAACGAAAGAATCCTTCGTTGCAAATTGGTGATGAATATGTTCCATACATAATATTTAGCTTGTCCAACACCTTCTAAGGTGGTTTGGCCATATCCAACGGAGTCTCCAGAAGCACCTGTTAAATAGTGGGATTCTAAAATAGCCTCTTTGATTCACATGATTTTTAAAACACATGGATAGGCGTAGGCATCTTGATCAACAAGAGCCTCAAGTATGGAGTGGTAGACGTCAAGAGACGTGGGGACCGGATTATCCTGGTCAAGCTGGTAGTTGAGGACTTGGTTCTCAATGTTATCAGCGCGTATGCCCCGCAAGTAGGCCAGAATGAGAACACCAAGAGGGAGTTCTGGGAAGGCTTGGAAGACATGGTTAGGAGTGTACCGATTGGTGAGAAGCTCTTCATAGGAGGAGACCTCAATGGCCACGTGGGTACATCTAACACAGGTTTTGAAGGGGCGCATGGGGGCTTTGGCTATGGCATCAGGAATCAAGAAGGAGAAGATGTCTTAAGGTTTGCTCTAGCCTACAACATGATTGTAGCTAACACCCTCTTTAGAAAGAGTGAATCACATCTGGTGACTTTTAGTAGTGGCCAACACTCTAGCCAGATTGATTTCATCCTCTCGAGAAGAGAAGATAGGCGTGCGTGCCAAGACTGTAAGGTGATACCTGGAGAGTGTGTTGTACCCCAGCATAAGCTGGTGGTTGCTGACTTCCGCTTTCGGATTCGTGTCCAGCGGGATAAGCGTGCCAAAGTCGCTAGAACGAAGTGGTGGAAGCTCAAGGGGGAGGTAGCTCAGGTGTTCAAGGAGAGGGTAATTAAGGAGGGCCCTTGGGAGGAAGGAGGGGATGCGGACAATGTGTGGATGAAGATGGCGACTTGCATTCGTAAGGTGGCCTCAGAGGAGTTTGGAGTGTCCAGGGGAAGGAGAAGCGAAGATAAGGATACCTGGTGGTGGAATGATGATGTCCAGAAGGCGATTAAAGAGAAGAAAGATTGCTTCAGACGCCTATACCTGGATAGGAGTGCAGACAACATAGAGAAGTACAAGATGGCGAAGAAGGCCGCAAAGCGAGCTGTTGGTGAAGCAAGGGGTCGGGCATATGAGGACCTCTACCAACGGTTAGGCACGAAGGAAGGTGAAAGGGACATCTATAAGATGGCTAAGATCCGGGAGAGAAAGACAAGGGATATTGGCCTAGTCAAATGCATCAAGGACGGAGCAGGCCAACTCTTGGTGAAGGACGAGGAGATTAAACATAGATGGCGGGAGTACTTCGACAAGCTGTTCAATGGGGAGAATGAGAGTTCTACCATTGAACTGGACGACTCCTTTGATGAGACCAGCATGCGTTTTGTGCGGCGCATCCAGGAGTCTGAGGTGAAGGAGGCTTTAAAAAGGATGAAAGGAGGCAAGGCGATGGGCCCTGATTGTATCCCCATTGAGGTGTGGAAAGGTCTCGGGGACATAGCGATAGTATGGCTAACCAAGCTTTTCAACCTCATTTTTCGGGCAAACAAGATGCCAGAAGAATGGAGACGGAGTATATTAGTACCAATCTTCAAGAACAAGGGGGATGTTCAGAGTTGTACTAATTACCGTGGAATTAAGCTGATGAGCCATACAATGAAGCTATGGGAGAGAGTCATTGAGCACCGCTTAAGAAGAATGACAAGCGTGACCAAAAATCAGTTTGGTTTCATGCCTGGGAGGTCGACCATGGAAGCCATTTTCTTGTACGACAACTTATGGAGAGATATAGGGAGCAAAAGAAGGACTTGCATATGGTGTTCATTGACTTGGAGAAGGCCTATGATAAGATACCGCGGAATGTCATGTGGTGGGCCTTGGAGAAACACAAAGTTCCAGCAAAGTACATTACCCTCATCAAGGACATGTACGATAATGTTGTGACAAGTGTTCGAACAAGTGATGTCGACACCGATGACTTCCCGATTAAGATAGGACTGCATCAGGGGTCAGCTTTGAGCCCTTATCTTTTTGCATTGGTGATGGATGAGGTCACAAGGGATATACAAGGAGATATCCCATGGTGTATGCTCTTTGCGGATGATGTGGTGCTAGTTGACGATAGTCGGACGGGGGTAAATAGGAAGTTAGAGTTATGGAGACAAACCTTGGAATCGAAAGGGTTTAGGCTTAGTAGAACTAAAACCGAGTACATGATGTGCGGTTTCAGTACTACTAGGTGTGAGGAGGAGGAGGTTAGCCTTGATGGCCAGGTGGTACCTCGGAAGGACACCTTTCGGTATTTGGGGTCAATGTTGCAGGAGGATGGGGGTATTGATGAAGATGTGAACCATCGAATCAAAGCCGGATGGATGAAGTGGCGCCAAGCTTCTGGCATTCTCTGTGACAAGAGAGTGCCACAAAAGCTAAAAGGCAAGTTCTACAGGACGGCGGTTCGACCCGCAATGTTGTATGGCGCGGAGTGTTGGCCGACTAAAAGGCGACATGTTCAACAGTTAGGTGTGGCGGAGATGCGTATGTTGAGATGGATGTGTGGCCACACGAGGAAGGATCGAGTCCGGAATGATGATATACGAGATAGAGTTGGGGTAGCACCAATTGAGGAGAAGCTTGTCCAACATCGTCTGAGATGGTTTGGGCATATTCAGCGCAGGCCTCCAGAAGCTCCAGTGCATAGCGGACGGCTAAAGCGTGCGGAGAATGTCAAGAGAGGGCGGGGTCGACCGAATTTGACATGGGAGGAGTCCGTTAAGAGAGACCTGAAGGATTGGAGTATCGACAAAGAGCTAGCTATGGACAGGGGTGCGTGGAAGCTTGCTATCCATGTGCCAGAGCCATGAGTTGGTTGCGAGTTCTTATGGGTTTCACCTCTAGCCTACCCCAACTTGTTTGGGACTAAAGGCTTTGTTGTTGTTGTTGTTGTTGTATAGGAAAAATACATGATTGGAATAGTATGTCCTCTGGGACTCCTATAGGATTCAGAAATTATAGAATTTGGATAAAAATGTATTTGATGACATGGGAAAAATAAAAGAATTTTACATTAAGTGGATGTAAATTTCCCTCCAAAATAAGGTGCAAACCAATACTTAGAAAATTTCCTAAGGACTCCAATCTTACGAATCAAACAATTTATGTAAAAAAAATTCTTGAGGAATCAAATCCTAAAAATTTCCTTTGAATCAAAGGAGCCTAAGTGTCAGGGGCGACCAAAGTTGACAGGGAGGAGGCGGTAAAAAGGGAGTTGAAGGATTGGATAGTACCGAGATAAGTAGAGAGTTGGCTATTCATAGGACTACATGGAGATTTGCAATCATGTGCCGAAACCTTAACCTAGTCTATTATGCTTCGTTTACTTTTTGTTTCTTCTCTCTTTCGTATTTTGGTTTTTCCATATGTTTCTGTTGGGTTTCATATCTAGCCTAACTGCCTAATTATCCTCCTGCAAATTAGATGTTGTAACTTAGTAAGATAGTTTTGCAATGGTAAGCATCGTATGTTTACGGCAATTTGCTGGTAATGCTGCTCCTTTGCTGATGCTTGAAAATAGAAATTTGTTGAAATTTTCTGTTGGTAGTTTGTTTTATGATCCTGAACTCTACTAGAGGAGCGACAGTCAACTTTTCTAGTTTAGTTCTTTTGAAGACAATCAACTTTTCTAGTTTAGTTCTTTTGAAGACAATCAACTTTTCTGTTTGCTGATCTTTTTCTCTATTACTCAGAAAACCGAAGATGGACGTCACTAACTTGCATGCAAATATTTTGAAAGATCAATGAGGAGGCAAAAAGCCACGGCTCAAGTGCCATTGGATGAACTTTCAAGCAGTTCAAGAATATCTCAATATAAAGATTCATTAGTGATTAGCTTGTGTATTTTTTTCTACTGCAAGACAAGCAAGTGTATTAGTGTAGTGTGCCGATCCTGCAATCACGCCGTCTGTTCTTGTAAATTTTATCAACTCTTACTTGGTGTACACAATTGTTTGGGGTACAGTCTGCACTTTGTAAAAAAAACGCTCCAATGTGTTGCACTATACTGCTAGAGTTGTTGCTTTGGACTTTCAAAGTCTGCTACTATCTCTGTTTTTTCTCAAATGTGGTGCTAGATACATCCATTTGAGGGACAAGTTTTTTCGGATGGAGGAAGTACCAACCAATTCGAGTAGCCAAATTTTCTGAGACAAGGGACTGGTTTGAGGAACCTATGAACGATATTGTAAATTTTCTTATAGACGATGTAACCATTATTACTAATAAATAAAGAGGATGTTTATTTCAAAAAGAAAAATCAAGCAAACGTATATTTAGATTTGGACAGGTACTGTTTGGTACATCCACACTGAAGCTGACAATAAACAATTCATACAATCAAGGGCAATTAGTTAATATCAATAGTTACAATACATTATGGATCAAATTAGATGCCACTCCACAGGACATGCCCCATCAATTGGACATTTGCAAACTTCGTCAAGCTTGGTTTGATCTGAAGTTTCAAAAAGGGGAAATAAAAATACTGTTCCCTGTAACCTTGGTAGCTGGCCGACGACGAACACCACGAGATGTTACCTTTTATTTACTGTAGGAATTAAATCATTAGACTGAACATGAAACTGAAGCCCTCATTTCTTTACAAGATAGCCCAGAATGATGCTAAGCAGCCCACACACCAGTACAAATATCAGCGAGAATCCTCCTTGTTTACTGGCATCACGCCTTACTAGCTCCTGCATGTTGAAGAGGCAAATGTTTAACATTCAGTTTGTAGAAGGATCAAGGTGGTTGTGGATATGAGAATTTAGATGATCAATTCTTCCAGCAAGGACTCTAACTACATTTTGCAGTCTAGACTTTGCATCTTAATTGTTCAAATAAAATCAGTTATGGTGGAAATCGTGAATTTTTTTTGGTTCCTCCATTAGCACAGTATTTAGTTTAGGCTTGCAGAAATCAACTAAAATACATTCCGGATGCAGCAGTCCGATCGTGCTACGTGCTAAATCTTAATGCACCGGTTTGATCATAATCAGGGAGCTCTCTTGAGGGAATTTCTGAATTGAGAAGGAAGAAGTAGAAGAGACAGAATCATCTTATCTCTTTATCTTGGAACATCAAGAGGATAGGTTCCATCTCTTCTTCAAAGCTACTCCCTCCGTCCCATAATATAAGAGCATTTTTGACACTACCCCATAATATAAGAGCATTTTTGACACTACTGTAGTGTCAAAACACTCTTATATTATGGAACGGACAGAGTATTTTTTTTATCTACTAACAGCAGGGAGTGCCCTGCCGTATTCCCTTCAAAGAATAAAATGAATTTTCTGGGCAGAGCTACTCCAGTTCTTTATATCAAATTCTTCAACCATCTACTGCTGCGAAACTGTATAAGTGCCTACTTCACACTATTGAGTGTATAAGTAAGCATCTACTATTGTTTCCCATCCATATTCTAGTGTAGGCGCGTGATAGTTCAGGCAACAAAACTCTGTTGATATAATATGGGTATCCCTAAAGAATACAGAAGTACACGCAATGTTGAACAAACTGCACAACTTAATGGTGTATACTGCCACACATATGCAACTTGGACCCTTCAATAGTGTTTTATGTGTATGTTCTACAGGAACATTTACTTAACTTATGTACTGACATTATAGTTGGGTTACCTAAACAACCGCAATACTTGGGGGGGGGGGGGGGGGGGGGGGGGTAAACGATTCCTAGTATATTAATTCATGAGGACAGAACTCTTCCCTTATTAAGTACATCTGCTTTTAGGGTGCCAATGGTAGCTCATGGAAAGAGCACAAGATTCAAAGTTTCAGACTTAAAACATTAATACTCACCAACTCACTGTGAAGCTTTTTATTTTGCTCAAGGGCAGAATCCTTTTCCTTGGTCAATTTTGTAATCAAAGCCGACAGCTGGATTAGAGAAAGGGACGTGGTTATTCAGCCAGGCACAACAATTACAAGTGAAATCCAAAGATAGATTGCATTCTCATTGAACAAGTAACATGATACCAGGAAGGCTGGGACAATCACTAGTTCACACTAAAAACAAGCTAAATTATAAGATGTTCATGCAACCAATGCCAGCTGTATGATGTCTATGGTGAACTAGAAGGATGGCCAAGACAATAAGATCTAAAGCAAATTAAATGGACGGACAACAATACCCATGTGTGCACAGTTAAAAAAAATCATAAATACACTTAATCATATAATTCCAATATGAAGCAACTAAAAATCGATCATATGCCTTATTCTTAGTAGAGGAAACATATTATTACACAATTGTTCCTAACAATTAACAAGCTATAGAGCAATGAATGGGTAGAATTGGCAAGGATCAAAATGTTTCAAATAAGTATCTTCAGTATTTTACTTGCCATGTGACCTGGCTGTTAGTATAGCACACAGAACAACAACTAAGGAAGACAAGAGCTGCCAAACTGCTTTGGAAGGCAAAAGAACTCACCTCAAGGGACTGTGCATCAGGCCCTGTATATGTTCTTGTTTCCTGCAGTTTCATGTCAGAAAGGCAAACAACCAACATGTTAAAATTATACAAAAGAAAACTATAGAGCATAGAACTCATATAGCACATACAGCAGCATGTCCTGCAGCCCTCAGTAATTCTTCAGTCCTTACAACTGGTCCAGTAGGTGATCCCACCTCCTGAAAACACATCATTTATGTCCTTAGGGACTCGCACTAATAGAAGAAATATCAAGTATGAACATTTAGTAGACTTACTGTCCCCAGCTCAGCTGATCTCAAGGATACCGAGCCACTCGACAGCTCTGAGGCGCTCCTCCCATGATCCGCAATTCGCTGCATAGGCACCAAGATACGCTGTGGCCCATCGCTTTCCTCCGCAATCTCTAACGACGATTCGGTTGGCATCACATAAGTGACCCTCATCCTCACCTCCTCAACAGCGTTACCCCCTTGTTTCATGAACTAGGAAACCCACAAGTTCATTATCAACTGAAAGCCATCAACCACATCAAAACTACACTCTAATCCAGTACTACCATTACCATTTGAGGGGTGATGTCCTTGGCCGATAAGCGATCGGCGACGACCACGCTTTGCACCAAGAATTTGTCCTTGCACTGCAAGTCTGGTGGTGCAACAGTCTGGGCTTGCATCGTCACTGGTCCACACAAAACGCGTTGAAACATCTCCATTAAAATGAAACAGAAGAAAGCCTGAAATTGAGCAGTTTCTTGAGCTCTGTCTGGTCCAGTGAACACAACAACAACAAGACAGTACCTACAACTTCGCAGGTGGACCGCGGCCGCACGACGCCATTGTTGGGGCGCACGCAGTACTTCTTGGGGGTCGTCGTCTTAACCTACTACCCGGACGCATCACAGAGGCACCAAGAAAAGCATAACTCGTAAGAGGATCCCTCAAGAAGCTAAAGCGACAGGATTTTCTAGGGTTTAAACACGGCGGTTAACAGGAGAATCACCTTGAAGGCGACGGTTCTGTCGGTCTTGTTGATCATCTTGAGGGGGCAGGAGATCTGCTTGTCGAGCTCGACTGGGCATGACAGGAAATCGCAGAGGGGTCAGCGGGAAATTTCAGGAGAAAAGCAATCTGAAGCGAGAGGAGGGTAGCAAGGGGAGTTTGGCGGCGAGAGGAGCGGGGAGCTTACAGGGGAACTGGAGCTCGGGCGGGTCGACGTCGAGGAGGTCGCTGGAGGCGGCCATGGCTGCTGTGCCCGCGGAGGAAGGGGAAGTGGCGGTGGGAAAAGGGAGCACAGGGTGCTGGACCGCTGGGGCCGTTGCTTCTTTGCCTCTTTGGGTTTGGATGCAAATTTCCGTGGAGTTTTATGTTTGGCTAATTGGTTTGAAAACTCTGTGCGTGGTGAGAATGTCTTTCTATGATTTCATACTTGGGGCCTGTTTGGATACCGTTTCCATTCTAAATACACTTGTAAAAAATACAGGCATCCGCCGTCGTTTTAGTTTCTGCCCGAAAATTGCTCTTGGCCGGTAAGTTACCCGTAAGTAAAAGACACACGTATTAAATTACATCCATTCCAAGCGTTGCCTTATTATTCCGTCCGCTTCAAATTATGAGATGTTTCGAATATTTTAATATAGACTATATATGAACTGAAATGAATGAACGAATGCATAAACGTATCTATATACATATACATTTAGAAAAAAAAAGGTAGAGCATCTTATAATTCGGAACTTATTAGCAAGTGATATCAAGGGTTTTGGTCTTTCACTTGCACTAATTGTGCAATATACATTGCTGATACGTTTTGTGCGGATGATGTATTGCCATGCAACACAGTGTAATTTAGAAAGAGCTGGAATAATATGCTCAACTTTTAAATAAGAAGTTGCATTATGACTTTGTAATTTGATTGCCTTTTTTTAACTAAATGATAAGTGCCACACGTATGGCACAAAGCACTTCGGCCCTGGCGTTTTCTACAACTAAGGTTGCCATCCAAAAAGGAAAAAACAAACCTAAAAAAGAATTGAATTTGACATTAAAAAAAAAGTTGCCATGCTTGATAACTAAAGTTGCCATCATTTCGTCACTAAACGTGCCATAAAAAAATTCAAAGTTGCCATGTGTTTGTGCCACACGTGTGGCACTTATCAAGTTTTTTTTTAATGTTACTGCCTTTTTCTTTAGTTGACTTAGTATATGCATGGCTCTATCATGGATCATGAAAAATGCACCACCTACTTTTGTCAAATACGTATTAGTTACCTTTATTCTCTTTTTCCCTGTGAAACTTCTCTATAATGGATGGCTACTTCTTTCTGGTATTTATACTCAAAATTTCAGTTTCAGCTCAGTTCTATGATTATGGCTACGATCCTCATAATTATTGCACGCATTGAAGGGTTGTGGGTACAGTTTTCAAGCGTAATATCAAAGATGCTCACAAACTTAATATTGTCGATCATAATCGACATCGACGAGAACCAGAAAGTCTTGCGCTTTTGATCAATGTCAATGGAAAGAATTAGGAATAATCATTAAATTGGATTCCTCTGCTAGAAATATTTTAGTTCTAGTATACTACTATCTTATAGCCTACCATTTCTTTAATGCAATTAAATATTTGAAAACGGATAGAGTATTAGGTCGTGAAATTATGAAGTGTTTTTTAAGATAAACGCATGCAGAGTTTCAACACTTTTTTTTTGCGATCATTACAGAACCCTTAAGATGTGATAAGATGGTTGCCCATTGATTCCGTAAGTTCACATCACCATACCACTGGGAAGTGTGACCACTCATGAAGTTATTGCTACTTATGGTTATTCTACTCGCCAAAAAATGATAGTGATGTCAATCAACAATTAAACAAAACATGAAGGAACGATGCAGTGTTATATGTAATGTGTAAAGTATCTGTAATGTGTATAAATAACGAATCATAAATCTCTAGGATCCTCTTGTGGAATCAGGAAATCTATTATAGATTATTTCCAGAAATATACTCACCAAAAGGTAATATACTTTCTGTTGTTACCCTGTCGTTCTCACTCGAGTTGGCATCACATTCAGAATAAATGGAAAGATATGCACGCATCCTCTCGAGAGACAAGGAAAAAGGAATAAATGAACATGGATGGGCTTGCAGATGGTTTTGTCAAAATGATATGTCAAGTGAACACATTTATGGCTTTGACAATTCCTGACCATCTAATCGTTCGTGTTGTATCATGTTGCATCTCAGTAATCTATATATTTCCTTTTGCAAATTAGATAGTTGACACTCCACCGAAAATTCTTGTCATCAAAATGAATAAAAAAATGTATCTAAAACTAAAATACGTCAATAATACATTCCTTTTTATTATAAAAAGACTTTTGTCCCGCTTTATATATAAAGCAATGACCGACCACAACTAAGATACAAACACACGCCACCACAACACACGCACACACCCAAGGCTGGATACATAGACGCTGAGCGCAGCAACACTACCCCATAGTATTACAAGAGCAACTGGAGTCCTCAACCGTGGACACGCCAACGCGAAGAGAAGAAGCCACATATGACGAACCGTGTGCTCCAAGGCGGCGCCTTCAGGAAGGTTACGACACCAGAGCGTCATCACCGCCCGACCCGAGGATCAGAGTTTCCCCTGGAGCAACACGACGAGCAATGAGAGCCGCGACAACGCCTTCAAGAAGGGAGCGAGCTTCGATGCCGCTAGTCCGTCCGAAGACAGATCAAGTTTTCACCCCGGTCAACACTCACCACCACCGGACGCCACATCCCATTGACCACGCCGCCCATGCCGCCCACACGGCCATGGCCACCGGGCAGCACCTAACCACGGGCTCTGCCCAAGAGCATCACGGAGCCACCACTGTGGCCGCCGTCCTGGCATCCAAGACCTGGACACCACTTCACTCGAGACCCACCGCTACCCCAACCAAAGATACGAGCGGAAAGGAACCGCCTTTCGTACCCCTGGGCTGCCCCCAACGCCGAAACCCAAAGGCCGGCCAAAATTGGCCTCCATCGACCCGTCCTGCTGCCGGGCATGAGACGAGCATGGTCCTGCTGCCGGGCGCGAGACAAGCATGATCCTGCTGTCGGGCGCGACCGAGGCGCGAGACAAGGTCGGTCCTGCTGGCGGGTACGAGACGAGCTCGGTCCTGCTGCCGAGCGCAAGACAAGGTCGGTCCTGTTGCCGGGCGCGAGACGAGCTCGGTCCTGCTGTCGAGCGCGAGACGAGCGATGGACCGTAGTCGGGGGAGGGCCGAACCTTCGACGAAGGTAGCAACCAGACGACGAGGAGAGTGTCGAAGGTCGAACCGGCCTACAGACAAGCCGACGCCGGAAAGCCAGTTGCTGCCCCAGTCGACCCACCGAGCTGTCCTGGAGCCGGCAAGGCAAAGCCACCTCGCCGCCACCGCCCACAACCGGGACCGCAGCCACACCGGGCCGGGGCCCCAAACTCGCGCCGCCGGCCGGAAAAGAAGGCGAAATCCGGCCGGCACGCATCACCACAACCGCCACCATGCCGACGATGACGAGCGCATCAGCCCCCGCACGCCGCCGGCAGGCCCTTGCCACCTCAGCCCGCACCGCCTGCTGGTCATCGACCAGAGCAACCACCCAATCCAGATCTGGCGAGGAGCTCGCCGCCGCCACCCCTGCAGGCACGCCCCATCGCGCCCCTGATGTGCAGCCGCCCGCGCCGCCAACCTTGACCGCCACCGCCGTGCCACCCCGGCCGCCGCCACGCCGCGCCGTGACGCCGTCCTGCGCGGGACCACCGCGAGGAAGGGGAAGATGCACCGACGCCGGACTGGCTTGCCCGGCGGCGCGAACCGACGGCGGCGAGGGAGAGGGGGGAGGGGAGGGGGCTGGAGGAGATGAGCTAGGGGTCGCCTCGCCGCTTATTCATTTTGATGACAAGTATTTCTGGACGGAGGGAGTAGTATATAGCTACTTTGTATCCATCTCATACTTTATATGTTGTTGGTTGTCACATTGCAGGCAGTCACGTCCAAACTTCTATTTTCGTCTTTCTTTTAACAAAGTATAATTGGAGAAGCTCACATGCACTCACATACATTCATCCTATGAACTATTGGACGCGCATCTTACCTCTATGAGCCCCTCCAAAATACTGAGCCGACAGGATCTTTGTAGTCGACGAGAATGTCGCCACGCACAAATCGAACGAACGTCACCGAAAAGACTGAAATAATCCAAAAAATGTGTATACTGCTGTCAAGTCTAAGAGTTGAATCCTGGTGGGCTGGTTCTACCACAAAAAATCTAACCATTTAATTACGCCCATTTCGCATTTTTGAGGAGGCTGCCTTCAGCACTCCATCTCATTTCTTGTGTCGTCTTTAGAATAAGTAGATTACGAGTAGCGGGTGCAAATGCCCACACGTTACTAGTAAGCTTGCACCTACAAGCAATTCGTCAGTAATGCCCCCTCGATTGTTGTATCAAGCCATGGTTGCATCATAAACTCTTTGTATATTGTAAAAAGAAAAACAATTACATACTAATATATTAAAGTCATATTACATATGTAAATTGCGATACCCACAGGGCTAAGATTCTAGGTCTGCCACAAACAATTTGACGACCTTGAGAAAAACACCAGCTATTTCGCAACGCGTGTCAATGATTTGGCGGCCCGGGGGGCGCATGCAGGCAATCGTGTACGTAGGCAGACAAACGAGACCAAATTTATTATTATCCCGATCGTAAGCTACCTCCTCAAACCACAGATGCAGTCCACGTATATTCCATCATCATTGGGGCATTATATTGCTTCGCTGTGAGATGCTGTAGCGTTAAATGGTTTGCTTTTAGGAGGAGTGCGTGCGTGCGTGTACCGGACCAAAAGAAGGGACGACGCGGGAACGTTTGGTGGCGATGCACTGAACGGGAACGAGTTATTACGAGCGCCTCGCCGCGGCTGCCACGAGCGGCTCCCTGTCTTGCGCTGCCTGCCCTGCACACGAACACACGCCACAGCGGTAGGAACGAATTAGATCGCGGCTGGGCTACCGGGGGCAGATAAATACATGTTCGAAACCATCAGGGTATTTATTTCTTGTATAAAGGTTACGTCTCACCTTCTCCGAGGGAAAAAATTACGCAAGTACGTCCGTGCTTTTTTAGAATTTTTTTTAAACCGTCCGTTGAAATTACAAATCATTTTCACCATCATGTTCTCGCGTTGAAATCTTTAAAATTAGATCCATGTTAGATTTCGACGAAAAAATGGTCAAATTTTGTGCTTCCAACATTGAACTAGCATGTGCTTTCAAACTGCACTAATTTGTGCTTCCGCGCCATAGAAGCACAACTATACTTTCAAGAGAATTGATGGGCCGAAACAATATCAGGACACGGCATACGCGACACAAGCTCCAGCAGGCGGCTCGGGAGCAAACCATAGCCGCCGACGCGAGTTCCCCACCCTTTGTCCCATCCTTCCCTCGCCAGCCGCGCCGGCAGGGCCTTTCCTCTCCTTTGTTCGGGGCTGCCGGCGCGGGCCGCTGGATCCGGTAGGAGCTCGAGTGGCCATGCTCGTTTTGGGGCAGCGCTGCTGACCAGCTTTGGCGCGTAGGAGGCGCGCTGGGTGGAGAGGCTACTGGCTGCATGGATCTGGCGTGTTGAGGGCGCACGTGTGGTGACCACATCCGGTTCGCTGGCGTTGACGGTGGCGGCAGTTTGGTGAGGCGATGACGGTCGCCATGGTGAGCGCGAAGCAGTGGCACGACGACTTGGCTGGTTGCTTGGGTCGGTGCTGCTGGTGGCGATGCTTCGACCATGTGGTCTGCGGCCCGAGCATCTCTAGCAGATCCCGTATAATGCCCCAACCCGCAAAATAATCATCAAAATACGGGTCCGCGTGAAAAAAGCTGCCAGACCTCGCAAATGCGTCGGACCCGTAAATATTTTTGCGGGGCATGGCAAATTTTCCACCCAACCCACGAAAACGTAGGTTCTCCCTCTCGCCCCGTCGGTGCCCTATATATAGCGGGAGCAGTTGGCGGGGGATGGGGCATTTCAACCCGTGCTTTTCCCCACCCACCGCCGTCGGGCCGCCGCCTACGATTTCGGCCATACAAGCCGTCGGGATTACGCCGGCGGGCCGCCACATGCCCGAGGTTGTCCTCCACCACTTCCTCCTGCCTTGGCGGCCGGAAAGTTGCAGATCGGCGACTGTTTGTCGCCGCCGCCGGATTTGGCATTTCCAGCCACCAGCGGCTGCACCAAGCCATGGATTGGTCGGGGAGCACCCCGCACAGCCCCTGCAAAGCCCCAACGCCGCATGCAGGTACTGGTTCGTCCTCTAGCTGCCGTCATCGGTTTGCTGGCAAGGACTCGGCTGACCATCTCCCGGGCTCGGTGCTAGCGCAGCGGCTCGCCGATGCCGCTCATACAGTGCGACGACTGCACACGGACAGTGTTGCGGCTAACATCTAGCACGCCGCAACACTCCGGATGGGTATTCTTCAAATGCAAAAACGACGAGGTATGTTCTTATTTTTGTTCGGCTTTGTCAACCTATTCGGTTCCATTTCGGTAGCTTATTGAGATGGTCATGTGCATAGGAAGGTGGATGCTTATTTTGGCATTGGAAAGAAGAATGCATCGATTTATTGATAGGAAGAAACTTAATAGATGTTCGTGCACTTGTTGGTAGAATTGAGGCTAATGATGCGGCTGCATGAAGAAACTAGAGGGGAAGCAATGTCTACTTCTTTAGAATCAAAGAAGAAGAATGAAGAATGCAAGATCAAGAATCCACATATCAACAAAGAAGGCATGGAGAAGATGTTGGTCCAACTAGTGGGAGCGGTTATGGAAGTTGGATATCTTCTAAAATGCCTAATTGTGGTTCTTGCTTTCTTTGGTCTTGCTATTCTAGCAAAGATTTGGTGAATTATCATGTATCCAATGCCCTTGAAGAAAGTAAAGAAGCAAAGAAATTTGTTTTCATGCCCGAAATTGAAATGCAAATTACTGATTTACGGTCCGGCATGTGCGGCGGCCGAGCAGACCGTGTAAAGCGGACCCGTAAAAAAGGATATTCCGTGAATATCCTTTTTTATGGGTCCACTTTGCGGGGTCTGCTCGTCCGCCGCTCGCGCTGGCCCGCAAAAATTAAATTGGAATGCAAAATAAAATAAAGAAAGAAAAATGCAGCAAGGTATTTTTTGGATTTAATTTATGATAATAGACCCGCGGGCCATAGTTTTCACTAGAGGCTTCTCTCTTGAAGATAACATACGGTGGGTAAATAAATTATTGTTGGATAACTGATAGAAAAGTGAATAATCATGATGATATCCAAGGCAATGATCATGTATATAGGAATCATGTCCGAGACAAGTAGACCGGCTCCTGCCTGGATCTACTACATTACTCCACACATCGACCGCTATCCAGCATGCATCTAGAGTATAAAGTTCATAAAGAACGGAGTAACACCTTGAGCAAGATGAAATGATGTAGACAAAGTAAACTCACACATGAATAAACCCCATCTTTTTATCCTTAATACCAACGATACAATACGTGTCATGTCCCCTTCTGTCACTAGGATTGAGCACCGCAAGATCGAACCCATTACAAAGCACCTCTCCCATTGCAAGAAAAATCAATCTAGTTGGCCAAATCAAATCAATAGACCGGAGAGAAATACAAAGCTATAATAATCATGCATAAAATAGTTCAGAGAAAACTCAAATAGTATTCATGGATAATCTGATCGTAAACTCACAATTCATCGGGTCCCAACAAACACACCGCAAAAAGTAATTACATTGAATAGAACTCCAATAACATCGAGAGGAACATTGTATTGAAGATTAAAGAGAGACATGAAGCCATCTAACTGCTAACTATGGACCCGTAGGTCTGTGGTAAACTACTCACACATCATCGGAAGGGCAACAAGGTTGATGTAGAGCCCCTCCGTGATTGATTTCCCATCCGGCAGAGTGCCGGAAAAGGCCTCCAGATAGGATCTCGCGAGAACAGGGGCTTGCATCAGTGAAAAAAGTATTTTGTGGTGTCCACTGTTGGTTTCCCAATTTTAGAGAATTTATAGTCGAAATTTGGTCAAAGGGGGCAAAGGTGGGCCCACGAGGTCGTACCATTGACTGAAAGTTTCCAATATGTCCCACGCTAGACACATTATAGGCGGTTCCCAAACATAACATAAAATTCATGTTCTTTCCACCATTCTTTCACAATCCATGGCTAGCCGTATCCACGGGTGCCTTCCAACTTTTCACTTTCCAATGAATTTTGTTATTATTATTATTTTTGATTCATTATGGGACTGGGCATCCCTATTACCTGCCACTTTCTCGTGCAATGACAAGTGAATAAACACTCATCGTGAGGATAACTCGTTTATCATGAAAGATATTGGCCACCCCTGCCACCGCATGAGCAGTACGGCCATACAAAACGAAAATTTATTTTGAATAATTAGAGTTGGCACATGCAAATTTACTTGAAATGGCATGGAAATTCCGCATATAGGTAGGTATGTTGGACTCATTTGGAACAACTTTGGGTTTAAGGAGTTGGACGCACAAGCAACATTCCCGCTTAGTACAAATAGAGACAAGCAAATAGATTGAGAAGCGACCAACCAAAAAACAAAAACGGTCATAAACACGCATTGAACATAACTAACAGAATAATGCGTCATAGGTAGGATATAACTTCATTGCATAACTATTGACTTTACGTGCATGCATAGGGAATCACAAACCTTAACACCAATATTCCTACTAAACCATGATGACTCACTAACATGACTCGATATTGCAAAACTATTGCAAGAAATCAAACGTACCATATCCAATGACCATTCATGAAAGTTTTTATTATATCCCTCTTGAATATTCATCACTTTGGGACCAAATTCATATCTTGTGCAAATTACCTTTACTATCATGAACTCTCAGAAATATATAAGTGAAGCATGAGAGTGTATTTGTTTAAAATATAATCACCGTCGTGCTCAAAAGTATTTAAGTGCAGCACTAGAGCAACTGCCTAGCTCAAAAAATTTAAGTGAAGCACTTAGAGCATTCTAATAAATCATGATAAATGCGTGGCTCTCTCAAATAGGTGTGTCCAGCTGTCAAGACCCCGATCCTAAGTCACACCGATCTAGCATGTGTCACATCATATCAATTTGCGGCCTCACGCACGGTATTCCCACGGGTGCCACCTTACCTGGCACGAGACCGTTTGTGCCTTTTGGCTCACGTATATGACAGTGCCGCTAGCATCCATATGACAAAGAATCCGGGCCGACATGACTAGTCGTAAACCCAAGGTGGCGCTAACTTACAGGGACATGCATACATGACCCAGCAACGAATGTGTCGATCAACAACGTATGAACCTAAGTCGTAGCAAACTACAAGGACTTAAAGGAACAACGCGTGACATTTCCCCGAAGGAACAGACACAGGAACGAAGAAGGACACATGCCGACCAGCCTAAGTGTTTCGGAGTAGTAGCAAGCTACCATGGCTCAGTGGAAGCACTAGGAGACATTTCTCGGTAAGAGAGGCTACCAAGAATAAACAACTAGGTTGTCGGATCCCACACATACCAAGCATTTCAAATCATACACACAATATGCTCGATATGTGCAAATACAACATGGCATCACAACACAACTCTACAACTCAAAGTATTTATTCATTAGGCTCCGAGGAGCGAGATATTACAAACATGGGTCTGAAGACCCAGCATTCAGAGCATACAAGAAAAAAGCACAAGCGGAAGCTTAACATGTCTGAGTACAGACAACTACAAATGAAAAGGGGCTGAGAAGCCTGACTATCTACAAGATCCTGCCGAGGGCACAAGATTGTAGCTGAGGTAACAAGCTAAACATCGAAGTCCACGCGGAACTACTAGCGAGACTGAAGTCTCTCTGCAAAAACATAAATTAAGCAAACATGACTACAAATGTACCCAAATAGTTTTACATCAGAATTAACTACATATGCATCAGTATCAACGAAGGGATGGTGGGGTTTAACTGCAACAAGCCAACTTTGACTCGGTGGCTATCCTGAACTATGACTGCAAGTAACTTTTTTGAGGTGGCGCACACGAGTCCACATATTCACCAAAGCAATAAACCACTATGGATCCGCTCCCGTCTCCCTATGAGAAGGCCATCCATAGCACTCACGCTTATCTTGTGCATTTTAGAGTATCCACTTTCACTTGTCTATGAACTGTATAGGTAACCCAGAGGTCCTTTACCGCGGACGCGGCTATTCGAATAGATCATATTAACCCTGCAGGGGTGTACTTCTTCACACACGCTGTAAACCAGACCAGTGGGACCCACTGGTCAGTGACCTAGTTTTTAATTAGTGGTTTAAACTAATCTAAGCTAAGTTAAAACTTATCTGGAGTTAATTAGGGCGTGGGACCCATGTGTCAGTGCCTCACTTAGTTAACAGAGTAATAGCACTAATTTTTGGCTAAACTGAAGTTAAACAGGGGCTGGGCCCAGGTGTCATTAACCCAGGGGGGTTATTAGGTTAGTTATAACCGGCGGTTAGTCGGAGCTAACCCGCCGGTGAGGTCTCGCAACGGTGGAGGTGCTCGGAAACGTGGCTCCGGGCACTATTCGACGCGCGGACGGCACCGTTGGAAAGCTGGACCCCATCCACGCCGATTGGTGGCGGAACCAGACCAAAAGGTTGCTGGAGACGACGACAGCGACCAAAACAACGGCGGGCGGAGCTCGGCCATGACCAGCTACTCGCTACGGGGTACTAGAAGGTGTGCTAGCAAGTGCTTTCTCCTCCTGGGAGCAACACGAGCACAACTACATGCTCGGTTGGGTCAGACGAGGTCACTAGCTGCGGCGACGACGGACGCGCCAGCGGCGAGCTCTTGGGCTCAACAGAGCCTGTGGTTAGAGGAGGAAAACATCAACAGGGAGAGAGGGGTTCTGTGCGGGGCTCACAACGAACACACATGGCGGTTCAGAGGCCTCGGGGACGGACGGGAGCCGTCGAATTGACGAACACGATCTCCGGGCACCAGCGGTGAAGACGAGGGTGCTGGCGACGAGGCAGAGTCCTCCGGGTCATTTCCTTCGGCTTGCGGACATGGTGCTCGATGGAGGAGCTTCTGGACATGATCATGGGGTGAGGGATGGCCGGTGGTTGCGGTGGTTCGCAGCGGCGCGCTGAGGTGCGTTCGGGCGCGAGGTGGAGAGGAGGCCAGAGGAGAGGAAAGGCACGGGAGGGAGAATGAGAGCGAGAGTGAGAGAGAGACCAGGAAGGGTGCATGGCATCGTCCAGGGGATCAAGGAGGGAGGTTGCCTTCAGGAGGTGGCCAGGCGCGACGTCGGTGCTCGCCACCGAGCTGCTTCATGCGCTGGCACGGGGAAGAAGACAGGTGTGCCCCTTGTGGGCTGGGCCGCTAGGTGGGCTGCTGCTACAGGTAAGATGCCCAGGTGAGTTTTTTCTGCTCTGCTTTAATTTTTGTTCTGTTTTCTTTTTGTTCATTTATTTTGCCAATGCTTGTAAATTCAAAATGAATTCAAACAATCCCAAAACACTCTGAATAATTTTATGTAGCTTCTCTGGACATTTCCAAAAGCACATAAAGTATTTCAAAATTATTTGAAAATATATTCTATATAATATGAATATAATTCCAAATTCAAATAGAATAATGAATTAAATTTAATGCCCAAAATATTCCTCAAAAATGTTCATTATTTTTGGTTTGGTGCTAAAGCCTTGCCAAAAATATCCAACAGATAGAAAGAACATTTTGAAAAACATTGAATGCAATTTTCCAGGGTTTACTAATGCAACTATTTGCAAGCAATTCTAGGGCTGTGACAACTCACCCCCACTAAACAAGAATCTCGTCCCAAGATTCAAGACATGAGGTAGGGAAAAAGGTGGTCACAGAACTATGACAATCTTCACAATGCAACTTGCACTTATTGAGGAAGTTGATTCATTACATCATCTTGATGTCGACGTATTTGCTTCCGAGATCTTCATCCAACACGATGACGATAGAAGGAAACTCTACGGAAAAGACCTCCTCGAAGATCGAGCACTCAAGATCAACTCATGGAGTGAGGCGTAAGAACATCTCTTGAGTTGAGACATAAAACATACATCAGGAGGGATGGAAAGAAATAATTGACGAAGGTTTAATTTTGGTAGGCAATAATCCCACGCTGGAGTAGGATAGTGCATGGTTTCAAGGTAGCGAGGAGTTGATTTCATGATTCCGTAACAAGGCATCTTAGAGGAGGTGGCTCATAGAATTATTACCTTAAGTGGCAAAAAGAATTAATTTTGATACATAGATCGTTGAGACTCTTCATACCAGCCTGAGGCAATTCACAATTGATTGTTTGACGGAGTACGAAAGAATGGCATACTTGGACTAGAATGGATGATGTGGATTACCTTGTTGAAGACAACGCAAGGAATTATTTTTGCTTATCATCGAAAATGGATGGAACCTGTGGTAGGACCACTTTGAGAATGATCCTGATCAGTAATTACTGAGAAGGGTAGTCCATAGTAGGATGGTACAATGGCGGTGCAAGCTGGGAACAAAATGGAAGTGATAGGAATGATTCTAGTAACTGGGGAGAAGCTCAATAGTAGAGAGTGATTCCACTGTTTTGAATGGTTATAGCATAACCGAAGAAAACTAGGAGAAAATCCCAATTAATGCTAGCGATAGAACCTAGTGCTTGCGCATGCTCTCAAGAACTTGAGCATTTCCACATTCATCAAGGTTTTACCAATATCTGTGTCAAGGATCCTGGCAACACAACATACTACCATGAGGAATACTGGTGGAGAAAGCAGATGCAAAGGAGGATAACACCTTCTCAGATTTCACCTTAGCAAATCCAAGGAAACAAAATTCGGATGATCGACCAAGAGACATTTAGCACAACACTTCTAATGTTCTCCTTGATGTGCTAGTGTAATCCATTCATAGATATGGTTTGATATCTAGAACATCAAGTAAAAGGTCGGACTTCGGGAGCACAAAAATCCATAAGGAACAACTACTGGAGTAAATCTTGTGAGATCCTTATGGGGAGGTGGCCAACTTTCTCAATCAAGATACTACAATAATAGGTCTTTTGGCTGGTGTGTTGGCCACAACATCCACTTTACCGGGTTACAGGGAGACCAATATTATAGTTCTTGGAAAATGTTCCAACCATCATATCTGCCTGAGATTCAGATCTGGTTGGTGTCAGAATAATCCAGACTCATCGAGTCTAGAAATAAAAATGAAGGTTTGCAACACAAATCGACGAGATGACGTTGCAAGATTCTCGGGAATGAACTATGGTAGTAAAACTCCAAAACATGAGCTGGTTCTGCTACACACATGTGAACACTCTGTCCCAAACAAGCATGACCACATAGTAGTCTTACAACAAAACACTACTGAGTTCTGGTGTGGAACCATCATTGGGATAACGAAGTCCTTGGTTAAGCCCGGGTTAGCTCTTAAAAAGGAACTCCTTTTCCTTGAACAAATCAGTCAATGGCTTAGTGTGCTATGGAATTCATATGGAACAAAGATGACCAGTCTAACAGACCACAAAATACTTTGCACGTGCATGGCTGACTTGGAATGATTCCAGAGGAGGTAAGACAAACCTTCTCAAATTCATGGCGACAACTTGCATCAAGTGCACATGAATTAGAGGGGCTCACTTCTTTCGTCCAAACATATGCTTCACGAACGGGTCATGAAGAAAATGTTTACACAAGTTTCCAATACTAACTTAGATGTTCAACATGAATCATGGAGAGGATAAAATTGAAGGAAATATGCCATAGAGGCAATAATAAAGTTATTAATTATTTCCTTATATCATGATAAATGTTTATTATTCATGCTAGAATTGTATTAACCGGAAACATAATACATGTGTGAATATATAGACAAACATAGTGTCACTAGTATGCCTCTACTTGACTAGCTCATTAATCAAAGATGGTTATGTTTCCTAACCATAGACATAAGTTGTCATTTGATTAACGAGATCACATCATTAGTGTGTTGACTTGACCCGTTCCGTTAGCTTAGCACTTGATCATTTAGTGTGCTGCTATAGCTTTCTTCATGACTTATACATGTTCCTATAACTATGAGATTATGCAACTCCCGTTTATTGGAGGAACACTTTGTGTGCTACCAAACGTCACAACGTAACTGGGTGATTATAAAGGAGCTCTACAGGTGTCTCAAAAGGTACATGTTGAGTTGGCGTATTTCGAGATTAGGATTTGTCACTCCGATTGTCGGAGAGGTATCTCTGGGCCCTCTCGGTAATGCACATCACTATAAGCCTTGCAAGCAATGTGACTAATGAGTTAGTTGCGGGATGATGCATTACATAACAAGTAAAGAGACTTGCCAGTAACGAGATTGAACTAGGTATTAAGATACCGACGATCAAATCTCGGGCAAGTAACATACCGATGACAAAGGGGACAACGTATGTTGTTATGCGGTTTGACCGATAAAGATCTTCGTAGAATATGTAGGAGCCAATATTACGCGTTCACTTACGCAATACTGGTTCTACCGACGTGCTTTGAGGGTTCGGCGGTATTGTTGGATGAAGCGGCCCGGACCAATATTACGCGTATGCTTACGCGAGACTAGTTCTACCGATGTGCTTTGCACATAGGTGGCTGGTGGGTGTCAGTTTCTCCAACTTTAGTTGAACCAAATGTGGCTACGCGCGGTCCTTGAGAAGGTTAAAACAACACTAACTTGACAAACTATCATTGTGGTTTTGATGCGTAGGTAAGAACGGTTCTTGCTCAGCCCGTAGCAGCCACATAAAACTTGCAACAACAAAGTAGAGGACGTCTAACTTGTTTTTGCAGGGCATGTTGTGATGTGATATGGTCAAGACGTGATGCTATATTTTATTGTATGAGATGATCATGTTTTGTAACCGAGTTATCGACAACTGGCAGGAGCCATATGGTTGTCGCTTTATTGTATGCAATGCAATCACCCTGTAATTGCTTTACTTTATCACTAAATGATAGCGATAGTCGTAGAAGCAATAGGTGGCGAAACGACAATGATGCTACAATGGAGATCAAGGTGTCGCGCCGGTGACGATGGTGATCATAACGGTGCTTCGGAGATGGTGATCACAAGCACAAGATGATGATGGCCATAACATATCACTTATATTGATTGCATGTGATGTTTATCCTTTATGCATCTTATTTTGCTTTGATTGACGGTAGCATTATAAGATGATCTCTCACTAAATTTCAAGGTATAAGTATTCTCCCAGAGTATGCACCGTTGCGAAAGTTCTTCGTGCTGAGACACCACGTGATGATCGGGTGTGATAGGCTCTACGTTCAAATACAATGGGTGCAAAACAGTTGCACACGCGGAATACTCAGGTTAAACTTGATGATCCTAGCATATACAGATATGGCCTCGGAACACTGAGACCGAAAGGTCGAGCGTGAATCATATAGTAGATATGATCAACATAGTGATGTTCACCATTGAAAACTACTCCATCTCACGTGATGATCAGACATGGTTTAGTTGACTTGGATCACATGGTCACTTAGATGATTAGAGGGATATCTATCTAAGTGGGAGTTCTTAAGTAATATGATTAACTGAAATTAAATTTATCATGAACTTAGTACCTAATAGTATTTTGCTTGTCTATGTTTGTTGTAGATAGATGGCTCGTGCTATTGTTCCATTGAATTTTAATGCGTTCCTTGAGAAAGCTAAGTTGAAAGATGATGGTAGCAATTACACGGACTGGGTCCGTAACTTGAGGATTATCCTCATTGCTGCATAGAAGAATTACATCCTGGAAGCACCGCTGAGTGCCAGGCCTGCTGCAGATGCAACTGACGACGTTAAGAACGTTTGGCAGAGCAAAGCTGATGACGACTCGATAGTTCAGTGTGCCATGCTTTACGGCTTAGAACCGGGACTTCAACAACGTTTTGAACGTCATGGAGCATATGAGATGTTCCAGGAGTTGAAGTTAATATTTCAAGCAAATGCCCGGATTGAGAGATATGAAGTCTCCAATAAGTTCTATAGCTGCAAGATGGAAGAGAACAGTTCTTTCAGTGAACATATACTCAAAATGTTTGGGTATAATAATCACTTGATTCAATTGGGAGTTAATCTTCCTGATGATAGTGTCATTGACAGAATTCTTCAATCACTGCCACCAAGCTACAAGAGCTTTGTGATGAACTATAATATGCAAGGGATGAACAAGACTATTCCCGAGCTCTTCACAATGCTAAAAGCTGCGGAGGTAGAAATCAAAAAGGAGCATCAAGTGTTGATGGTCAACAAGACCACCAGTTTCAAGAAAAAGGGTAAAGGGAAGAAGAAGGGGAACTTCAAAAAGAACGGCAAACAAGTTGCTGCTCAAGAGAAGAAACCCAAGTCTGGACCTAAGCCTGAGACTGAGTGCTTCTACTGCAAGCAGACTGGTCACTGGAAACGGAACTGCCCCAAGTATTTGGCGGATAAGAAGGATGGCAAGGTGAACAAAGGTATATGTGATATACATGTTATTGATGTGTACCTTACTAATGCTCATAGTAGCACCTGGGTATTTGATACTAGTTCTATTGCTAATATTTGCAACTCGAAACAGGGACTACGGATTAAGCAAAGATTGGCTAAGGACGAGGTGACGATGCACGTGGGAAATGGTTCCAAAGTCGATGTGATCGCAGTCGGCACGCTACCTCTACATCTACCTTCGGGATTAGTTTTAGACTTGAATAATTGTTATTTGGTGCCAGCGTTAAGCATGGACATTATATCTGGATCTTGTTTGATGCGAGACGGTTATTCATTTAAATCAAAGAATAATGGTTGTTCTATTTATATGAGTAATATCTTTTATGGTCATGCACCCTTGAAGAGTGGTCTATTTTTATTAAATCTCGATAGTAGTGATACACATATTCATAATGTTGAAGCCAAAAGATGCAGAGTTGATAATGATAGTGCAACTTATTTGTGGCACTGCCGTTTGGGTCATATTGGTGTAAAGCGCATGAAGAAACGCCATACTGATGGACTTCTGGAATCACTTGATTATGAATCACTTGGTATTTGCGAACCATGCCTCATGGGCAAGATGACTAAAACGCCGTTCTCCGAAACTATGGAGCGAGCAATAGATTTATTGGAAATCATACATACCGATGTATGCAGTCCAATGAACATTGAGGCTCGCGGCGGGTATCGTTATTTTCTCACCTTCACAGATGATTTGAGCAGATATGGGTATATCTACTTAATGAAACATAAGTCTGAAACATTTGAAAAGTTCAAAGAATTTCAGAGTGAAGTGGAAAATCATCGTAACAAGAAAATAAAGTTTCTACGATCTGATCGTGGAGGAGAATATTTGAGTTACGAGTTTGGTTTACATTTGAAACAATGCGGAA
This sequence comes from Triticum aestivum, assembly GCF_018294505.1. Classification (NCBI taxonomy): domain Eukaryota; kingdom Viridiplantae; phylum Streptophyta; class Magnoliopsida; order Poales; family Poaceae; genus Triticum; species Triticum aestivum. Next base: position 374,595,955 of record NC_057795.1, on the reverse strand, counting down.
TAGTTTCGCAACTCACGCCACCTGGAACACCACAACGTAATGGTGTGTCCAAACGTCGTAATCGTACTTTACTAGATATGGTGCAATCTATGATGTCTCTTACTGATTTACCGCTATTGTTTTGGGGTTATGCTTTAGAGACGGCCACATTCACATTAAATAGGGCACCATCAAAATCCGTTGAGACGACGCCTTATGAACTGTGGTTTGGCAAGAAACCAAAGTTGTCGTTTCTTAAAGTTTGGGGTTGCGATGCTTATGTAAAGAAACTTCAACCAAATAAGCTCGAACCCAAATCAGAGAAATGTATCTTCATAGGATACCCAAAGGATACTATTGGGTACACCTTCTATCACAGATCTGAAGGCAATACTTTTGTTGCTAAATTTGGATCCTTTCTAGAGAAGGAGTTTCTCTCGAAAGAAGTGAGTGGGAGGAAAGTAGAACTTGATGAGGTAACTGTACCTGCTCCCTTATTTGAAAGTAGTTCATCACAGAAACCGGTTCCTATGACAAATACACCAATTAGTGAGGAAGCTGATGATATTGATCATGAAACTTCAGATCAAGTTGCTGCCGAACCTCGTAGGTCAACCATAGTAAGATCCGCACCAGAGTGGTACGGTAATCCTATTTTGGAAGTCATGTTACTTGACCATGACGAACCTACAAACTATGGGGAAGCGATGATGAGCCCAGATTCCGCAAAATGGCTTGAGGCCATGAAATCTGAGATAGGATCCATGTATGAGAACAAAGTATGGACTTTGGTTGACTTGCCCGATGATCGGTAAGCCATCGAGAATAAATGGATCTTCAAGAAGAAGACTGACGCTGATGGTAATGTTACTGTCTACAAAGCTCGACTTGTTGCAAAAGGTTTTCGACAAGTTCAAGGGGTTGACTACGATGAGACTTTCTCACCCGTAGCGATGCTTAAGTCTGTCCGAATCATGTTAAGCAATTGTCGCATTTTATAATTATGAAATATGGCAAATGGATGTCAAAACTGCATTCCTGAATGGATTTCTAGAAGAAGAGTGGTATATGATGCAACCAGAAGGTTTTGTCGATCCAAAAAGTGCTAACAAAGTGTGCAAGCTCCAGCGATCCATTTATGGACTGGTGCAAGCCTCTCGGAGTTGGAATAAACGTTTTGACAGTGTGATCAAAGCATATGGTTTTATACAGACTTTTGGTGAAGCCTGTATTTACAAGAAAGTGAGTGGGAGCTCTGTAGCATTTCTGATATTATATGTAGACGACATATTGTTGAATGGAAATGATATAGAATTTCTGGATAGCATAAAATGATACTTGAATAAAAGTTTTTCAATGAAAGACCTTGGTGAAGCTGCTTATATATTAGGCATCAAGATCTATAGAGATAGATCAAGACGCTTAATTGGACTTTCATAAAGCACATACCTTGATAAAGTTTTGAAAAAGTTCAAAATGGATCAAGCAAAGAAAGGGTTCTTGCCTATGTTACAAGGTGTGAAGTTGAGTCAGACTCAATGCCCGACCACAACAAAAGATAGAGAGAAAATGAAAGATGTTCCCTATGCTTTAGCCATAGGCTCTATCATGTATGCAATGTTGTGTACCAGACCTGATGTATGCTTAGCAATAAGTTTAGCAGGGAGGTACCAAAGTAATCCAGGAGTGGATCACTGGACAGCGGTCAAGAATATCCTAAAAAACCTGAAAAGGACTAAGGATATGTTTCTCGTTTATGGAGGTGACAAAGAGCTAGTCGTAAATGGTTACGTCGATGTAAGCTTTGACACTGATCCGGATGATTCTAAATCGCAAATCGGATACGTGTTTATATTAAACGGTGGATCTGTCAGTTGGTGTAGTTCTAAACAAAGCGTCGTGGCGGGATCTACATGTGAAGCGGAGTACATAGCTTCTTCGGAAGCAGCAAATGAAGGAGTCTGGATGAAGGAGTTCATATTCGATCTAGGTGTCATACCTAGTGCATCGGGACCAATGAAAATCTTTTGTGACAATACTTGTGCAATTGCCTTGGCAAAGGAATCCAGATTTCACAAGAGAACCAAGCACATCAAGAGACGGTTCAATTCCATCCGGGACCAAGTCCAGGTGGGAGACATAGAGATTTGCGAGATACATACGGATCTGAATGTTGCAGACCCATTGACTAAGCCTCTTCCACGAGCAAAACATGATCAACACCAAGACTCCATGGGTGTTAGAATCATTACTGTGTAATCTAGATTATTGACTCTAGTGCAAGTGGGAGACTGAAGGAAATATGCCCTAGAGGCAATAATAAAGTTATTAATTATTTCCTTATATCATGATAAATGTTTATTATTCATGCTAGAATTGTATTAACCGGAAACATAATACATGTGTGAATATATAGACAAACATAGTGTCACTAGTATGCCTCTACTTGACTAGCTCGTTAATCAAAGATGGTTATGTTTCCTAACCATAGACATAAGTTGTCATTTGATTAACGGGATCACATCATTAGAAGAATGATGTGATTGACTTGACCCGTTTCGTTAGCTTAGCACTTGATCGTTTAGTGTGTTGCTATAGCTTTCTTCATGACTTATACATGTTACTATAACTATGAGATTATGCAACTCCCATTTACCGGAGGAACACTTTGTGTGCTACCAAACGTCACAACATAACTAGGTGATTATAAAGGAGCTCTACAGGTGTCTCCAAAGGTACATGTTGAGTTGGCATATTTCGAGATTAGGATTTGTCACTCCGATTGTCGGAGAGGTATCTCTGGGCCCTCTCGGTAATGCACATCACTATAAGCCTTGCAAGCAATGTGACTAATGAGTTAGTTGCGGGATGATGCATTACATAACGAGTAAAGAAACTTGCCGGTAACGAGATTGAACTAGGTATTAAGATACCGACGATCAAATCTTGGGCAAGTAACATACCGATGACAAAGGGAACAACGTATGTTGTTATGCAGTTTGACCGATAAAGATCTTCATAGAATATGTAGGAGCCAATATGAGCATCCAGGTTACGCTATTGGTTATTGACCAGAAACATGTCTCGGTCATGTCTACATAGTTCTCGAACCCGTAGGGTCCGCACGCTTAAAGTTAGATGACGGTTATATTATGAGTTTAGGTATTTTGATGTACCGAAGATAGTTCGGAGTCCCGGATGTGATCATGGACATGGCGAGGAGTCTCGAAATGGTCAAGACATGAAGATTGATATATTGGACGACTATATTCGGACACCAGAATAGTTCTGGGGGTTATCGGATGTATACCGGAGTACCGGGGGGTTACCGGAACCCCCCCGGGGGGTTAATGGGCCTCATGGGCCCTAAGTGGAGAAGAGGAGGGGCGGCCAGGGCTGGCCACGCGCCCCCTCCCCCTAGTCCGAATAGGACAAGGAGAGGGGGGCGGCGCCCCCTTCCTTCCCCTCTCCTACTTGGACTAGGAAAGGAGGGAGTCCTACTCTCGGTGAGAGTAGGACTCCTCCCTGGCGCGCCTCCTCCTGGCCGGCCGCCCCCTCCCCCTTGATACTTTATATACGATGGCAGGGGGGCACCTCTAGACACAACAATTAATCATTTATCTCTTAGCCGTGTGCGGTGCCCCCCTCCACCATAATCCACCTCGATAATATCGTAGCGGTGCTTAGGCAAAGCCCTGCGTCGGTAGAACATCATCATCGTCACCACGCCATCATGCTGACGGAACTCTCCCTCGACACTCTGCTGGATCGGAGTTCGAGGGACGTCATCGAGCTGTACGTGTGCAAGAACTCGGAGGTGCCGTGCTTTCGGTGCTTGATCGGTCGGGCCGTGAAGACGTACGACTACATCAACCGCGTTGTGCTAATGCTTCCGCTTTCGGTCTACGAGGGTACGTGGACACACTCCCCCCTCTCGTTGCTATGCATCACCATGATCTTGCGTGTGCGTAGGAATTTTTTTGAAATTACTACGTTACCCAACAAAAATGCTGCTGATGAGCACAACAACAAGTCATCGAGATTCCCATGGAGATGGAATTCCACAACTATGTGAACAAGGTGATAGCATTGGTCAGACCAAAAGATATAATGGTGTATGCTCGAGGGGTGAACCACGAGTAAGACAACATTATGAACATCGCTGGTTCTGATTTGATTTAACAATAGCCCATACTCAAATCAATGATTGGATAAGAAAACCAACGCCGACAATTGATCACGAGGATCAATTGATGAAGATATCATCTTTCTTCAACATACACACACACAAACACACGATATCCCTTTGGGATGAACTGAGTCGGACAAGCTTTTATCTTCCAACTCACCAAGTTGTTGTTCAGATTAACCAACTAGCTCAGGGGTACCCAACACAAATTCTTGGACAAGGGGTGGTTACAGAAACCAACTTGATCACGAGCTCAACATAGCGATCAGGTGACAACCTGGAAATACTTCCGAGAAGATATTCGGAAAATCATGAACCACTGATATGTTATTAAGCTCGAGAACTATCTTGCCTTTCAGAGCAAGACGATATGATCAAATGAGCGAGGATTTAACAAAATCCTAACTCATCAATCGAAGAGTGCACCAGAAATAAGGACTAGGTAGCACAATCAGTCTTAGAATGATGATTCAGGATCCAACACACTAAGAATGAATTATCGTCCATTAACTACCAAGCAACAGAGTTGCTAGGAGTATGGATTTCACACATCATAGTTCACCTGTCGGCATTCCGGTTGCAACAACATGGGAACCGGGGAATGAATAATGAGGGGGAGAAGTATCACTGCATCAAGAATTCATAAGAGGGTGTGCAATTCTCATGATACTCTTGTTATGAAAGAGGGTGATACTCCAAGGTGGAACAAAACAGAAGTTGGATTGGCATTTTGATCTACGGATACAACTGCTTTGACCCAATCCTAGAAATGGAAAAGGTACTGGAGTTTGTTTCTCCTAGTCACTCAGGAATAAAATGGCTTGACGGACCACAAGAATAATAAGCATCGATGAACACGAATGCACGACTACTCCTGATTATCAAATGATAGACGGGGGGGGGGGGGGGTCAGGATACAACTAAAGAGGGACAACTCAAGGAATATATAACTGTCTGAGTTGTGGATGCATAGTTTAGTATGCCGAGCCAAGTTCAAAATATTTCTTCCGGATAGCCCATGCAGAAAGGTAGAACTGACAGAGTCACAACATAGAGGCGAGAACTCATCAAGAGCACTCTGGCTGTGATCTTTCAGTTCAACAAGGAACTTCTGCCATAAGCAACTCATGGTATTTGGAAGAATGATATACCACGGACCTTGAGGACTACCGCAAAGGTTACGAGTATCCTAAAGGAACTAGCAAACACTATCAACAAGAAGTAAGTAGGGGAATCTTGGGTTCAAGAACCTAGGAATATAATACCTACTATCTAAATGGCATCACGGGATGCTTTCGAGAATGACGGCCAGAATCATCACACTGCGAACACAAAACATGGCTAGATTACTAGGTGATCCTCTAAGACACCTAGGGTCATAATAATAACTCCAACATATATGCCGAGGCAACAGAGTACCTCAACTCAACAGTTAGTGTGGTTAATCTGGCCCAAAGAACATCGGAAACAGAGGGAAAGGATTTTGCAAATGCATCAAATTGTTTAGAAACCTGGGATGACTCGGATAACATAACGGTTGCAAATGCTCGAAAAGATTTGAGACATCCTACAAAAATTGTGGCATAGCCACTCAAGACCACAATATCAAGGTTCTAAAACCATCTATGAACACACGGAAGTAGTAGGAACTGAACTGAGGCTTGAAACCATCAATCCTATAAGTCTACGGATTAGTACCACGTGATCCTCGTAGAAAGAAGAGAAAGCCTAGTTCCTTAACCCCGTAGGAAAGATAAGATGACTCACATCATAAGGCATAAGGTGTAAGGAGTAAAAAGAGCCTTACGTTCCCATCCACAATCAATTCCCTTATATAACTAAAGAATTTCTAGACTCAACTTCGACCAGTTTGGCTTGGTAATCCTACAGGCAGTCGGGCTCTGATACCAAAGCTGTCAGGACCCCGATCCTAAGTCACACCGATCTAGCATGTAACACATCATATCACTTTGCGGCCTCACGCACGGTATTCCCACGGGTGCCACCTTACCTGGCCCGGGACCGTTTGCGCCTTTTGGCTCACGTATATGATAGTGCTGCTAGCATCCATATGACAAAGAACCCAGGCCGACATGACTAGTCGTAAACCCAAGGTGGCGCTAACTTACAGGGACATGCATACATGACCCAGCAACGAACGTGTCGATCAACAACGTATGAACCCAAGTCATAGCAAGCTACAAGGACTTAAAGGAACAACACGTGACATTTCCCTGAAGGGACAGGCACAAGAATGAAGAAGGACACATGTCGGCCAGCCTAAGTGTTCTGGAGCAGTAGGAAGCTACCATGGCTCAGTGGAAGCACAAGGAGACATTTCCCGGTAAGAGAGGCTACCAAGAATAAACAACTAGGTTGTCAGATCCCACACATACCAAGCATTTCAAATCATACACACAATATACTCGATATGTGCAAATACAACACGGCATCACAACAAAACTCTACAACTCAAAGTATTTATTCATTAGGCTCCGAGGAGAGAGATATTACAAACATGGGTCTGAAGACCCAGCATTCAGAGCATACAAGCAAAAAGCACAAGCGGAAGCTTAACATGTCTGAGTACAGACAACTACAAATGAAAAGGAGCTGAGAAGCCTGACTATCTACAAGATCCTTCCGAGGGCACAAGATCGTAGCTGAGGTAACAAGCTAAACGCTGAAGTCCATGCGGAACTACTAGCGAGACTGAAGTCTCTCTGCAAAAACATAAGTTAAGCAAACATGAGTACAAATGTACCCGGCAAGACTTACATCAGAACTAACTACATATGCATCAGTATCAACAAAGGGATGGTGGGGTTTAACTGCAGCAAGCCAACTTTGACTCGGTGGCTATCCTGAACTATGACTGCAAGTAACTCTTTTGAGGTGGCACACACGAGTCCACATATTCACCAAAGCAATACACCACTATGGATCCGCTCCCGTCTCCCTACGAGAAGGCCATCCATAGCACTCACACTTATCTTGTGCATTTTAGAGTATCCACTTTCACTTGTCTATGAACTGTATAGGCAACCGAGAGGTCCTTTACCGCGGACGCGGCTATTCGAATAGATCATATTAACCCTGCAGGGGTGTACTTCTTCACACATGCTCTAAACCAGACCAGTGGGACCCACTGGTCAGTGACCTAGTGGTAATTAGCGGTTTAAACTAATCGAAGCTAAGTTAAAACTTATCCGGAGTTAATTAGGGCGTGGGACCCATGTGCTGGTGCCTCACTTAGTTAACAGAGAAATTAGCACTAATTTTTGGCTAAACTAAAGTTAAACAGGGGTTGGGCCCATGTGTCATTGACCCAGGAGGGTTATTATGTTAGTTCTAACTGGCGGTTAGTCGGAGCTAACCCGCCGGTGAGGTCCCGCGATGGTGGAGGTGGTCGGAAACGTGGCTCCAGGCACCATTCAACATGCGTACGGCATCATTGGAAAGCTGGACCCCGTCTGCGCCAGTTGGTGGCGGAACCGGACCAAAAGGTTGCCGGAGACGACGATGATGACCAAATGGCATGGCCGGAGCTCGGCTAGGACCAACTACTCACTACGGGGAACTAGAAGGTGAGCTAGCAAGTGCTTTCGCCTCCTGGGAGCAACGCGAGCACAACTACGTACTCGATTGGGTCAGACGAGGTCACTAGCTGTGGCGACGACAGATGCGCCGGCGGCAAGCTCTCGGGCTCAACAGAGCCCGCGGTTAGAGGAGGAAAACATCAACAGGGAGAGATGGCTTCGTGCGGGGCTCACAACGAACACGCAGGGCGGGTCAGAGGCCTTGGGGACGGACATGAGCCGCCGAATCGACGAATACGATCTCCGGGCACCGACGGTGAATACGAGGGTGCTGGCGACGAGGCAGAGTCCTCCGGGTCGTTTACTTCAGCTTGCGGACGTGGTGCTCGATGGCGGAGCTTCTGGACATGATCATGGGGCGAGGGATGGCCGGTGGCTGCGATGGTTCGCGGCAATGCGCTGCGCTGCATTCGGGCGCGAGGTGGAGAGGTGGCCAGAGGAGAGGAAACGCACGGGAGGGAGAACGAGGGCGAGAGTGAGAGAGAGACCAGGAAGGGTGCATGGCATCGTCCAGGGGATCGAGGAGGGAGGCAACCAGGCAGGAGGTGGCAGGAGCGGCGTCGGCGCTCGCCACCGAGCTGCTTCATGCGCTGGCATGGGGAAGAAGACGGGTGTTCCCCTGGTGGGCTGGGCCGCCAGGTGGACTGGCCAGGTGGGCTGCTGCTACACGTAAGATGCCCAGGTGAGTTTTTTTCCTACTCTGCTTTAATTTTTGTTATGTTTTCTTTTTGTTCATTTATTTTGCCACTGCTTTTAAATTCAAAATGAATTCAAACAATCCCAAAACACTCTGAATAATTTTATGTAGCTTCTGTGGACATTTCCACATGCACATAAAGTATTTCAAAATTATTTGAAAATATATTCTATATAATATGAATATAATTCCAAATTCAAATAAAATAATGAAATAAATTCAATGCCCAAAATATTCCTAAAAAATGTTCATTATTTTTGGTTTGGTGCTAAAGCCTTGCCAAAAATATCCAACAGACAGAAAGAACATTTTGGAAAACATTGAATGCAATTTTCCAGGGTTCCTTGCCCTTCTTTTAATTAAATTTTGAGGCTTTTCCTAATATTCCTCAATTTCAATTTCTTCGAATTAACATGATGCATGAAGATGCTCACTAATGCAACTATTTGCAAGCAATTCTAGGACTGTGACACTAGCAAAGATGAATGTGACAAACTAAAAAGCAAACAAAGCAAAGACTCATATAATACATGACGCTCCAAGCAAAACTCATAGCATGTGATGAATAAAAATACAGCTCCAAGTAATATTACCGATGATCGTTAGAAAAAAGAGGGGATGCCTTCTGGGGCATCCCCAAGCTTAGTTGCTTGTGAGTCCTTGAATGTTACCTTTGGGTACCCCGGACATCCCCAAGCTTAGGCTCTTGCCACTCCTTATTCCTTCGTCCATCATGATCTCACCCAAAACTTGAAAACTTCAATCACACAAAACTTAACAAAACCTTCATGAGATTCGTTAGTACAAGAAAACAAATCTACTTTAATTACTATTGCAAACCCATTCATATTTTGTCATTGCATTATACCTACTGCATTCTAAGTTTATCAGGCTTGTACCCCCCCCCCCCCCGATACAATCCATAGATTCATCAAAATAAGCAAACAATGCAAGAAAACATAATCTGACAAAAACAGAACAGTCTATAACAATCTGAATATTAGTCATACTTATGTAACTCTAAAAGTTCTGACAAATTAGGACAACGTGGGAAATTTTTATATCAATCATGTGTAAAAAAATCTGATCAAAAGCGTGTTCCAATGAATTTTGCTACTAGGCACAGAAGGTTCTGTTTTTTTACAGAATCAAATCAACTATCATCCAAATCATCCCAAAGGCTTTAGTTGGCACAAACACTAATTTAAAACACAAAAATGCAACCATAACAGTAGCATAATTATGTGCACACAAAACAAACAGAAAAGAAACAAGAAAATTAAGATAACTACTAGGTTGCCTCCCAACTAGCGCTATTGTTTTACGCCCTAGCTAGGCGTAATGCATAGTTTAAAGTGTTGTCATCTTTAGTTTTAATAATATTTGTAGGAGTTTTCTCGAATTTTGGAGGTTCTTTACGTTTTCCATTATTCTCAAAGAATGAAGCAATTTTAACATTCAAATTATCCAACCGCTTGTTGCAAAGGGTGATCAAGGTATTCGTATGATTGAGGTTTCCACTAAAGGTTCATTAGATTTTTGTAAATCAACAAAAAATTAAGCATCTCACCCAGTTTGTCTAATATTTGAATTCCCTCTTCAGTAAGAACAAATCCCTTTTGTGGTGGTGGAACCTCCAATATACCCTTTATTATTTCATAAGCAGGCTGGGCATCACATTCAATAAAATTACCCTTTGTGGCAAATCTAAGAGTTGTATATGGGACATAGTTAATCCTACAAAGAAATTGCAACGCAAAATTTTATATCCCCCTTTACACTGCAAAAACGATAATATTCCATTAATCTATACCAAGCATCTTTCAAATTTTGTCCTTGTTTCTGCTTGAAGTATAAAACTTCAAAATCCGGTGACAAAGGAGGGACAATTATGCTAGTCATACTGAAAAGTCAAACAAACAAGCAAAAAGAAAACATAAAATAATTTTGTTTTTTTGTTAAAACTTTTTTCTAGAAGTAGGGGAGATGAAAACGAGAGGCGAAAGACGAATAAAGTAAATGCAAGAAGATGAAAGTTTATGCCTAGGCACTTGATAGATGTTGATGATGTCTCCCCAACTACGATGCAAGAAATTCTTCCTACTACTTGTGAGCTGCATTGGGATTTCCCCAAAGAAATGGTGTGGAGACACAATGCTCCCCAAGAAGCCACTAGGGCTACCATAATCTCCTCACGCCTTGCATAATGCAACACTACAAAAATAGACACATCCGTGACATTATGGGCCGAACAAATTTTTCTGTCATGCTTATGACACTTCTATGACAATAATTGTGACAAAAACATGTATCATCATAGATGTGGTTGGCTCCTACTTCTATGAAAAAACATCATGATAGAAAATGAGCTTTTCGTCCTGGGCGGGCCGGGGACGAACCTGCTTGACATTCGTTGGGCCGTCCATGACAGAAAAAAAATCATGGTAGAAGCGAGGGCGAGGAAAATTTCGAGGAGTTCCCGAATCCGGTGGGTGGTCAGGGCCGGGCGTTGCACAGAAGTTTGCGCATTTCTCTCATATACGTATGCACATGTGTGCGAGGCGGTTAACTGATCCCGAGCAATTTCTTTGCTACTGCTGCTAACTGAAGCCGATCGAACCTGCATCTTGATGAACAGTGACCATTGTTGGTGGTTGGATGAACAGCTCTTGGTGGGGGTTGGATGAACATGATGCCATGGTAGTAGGTCGTTGCCGCTAGATGAATAGGACCCCGAGGAGGCCGCCACACCCAAGTCGGATGGGGGTGGATGAACAGGACCCTGTGGAGGGCTGGATGAATAGTAGCTGGTGGAGGCTGGATGAACAGTAGCCTGTGGATGAACAATAGCTGGTGGAGGCACGAGGAAGACGCAGTGGATGAATAGTAGCAGGTGGAGGCTGGAGGGAGTTGACGGTGGATGAACAGTAGCCCATGGAGGCTGGAGCGAGGCAGTAGACGGTGGATGAAAAGGACCCGGTTTCAACCATAGGCGCTCAAACAGAAGTCCGTTTCCTCCGTTTTGCGGTACGCCACACCTCTCTCGATCAACAGGACTCCGTTTCGACCGTAGGCACTCAACAGAAGTCCGTTTCCTCCATTTTGCAGTACGCCACACAATTCCCGATGAACAGGACCCCATTTCAACCGTACACGCTCGAACAGAAGTCCGTTTATATTGGCTAAGTTGACAAAGCCCCGCGTCCGCGTCAATTTAGTAGGCCCACAAGCTAGCCTCCTAATATGGTGGGTCCCACCTAGCAGCGGTGGTATTCATTTTTTGTGCGTAATAAAGAGGCACTTCCTTGCGTGTGAAAATATAGCTGGTGGGTCCGACCTGTCAGTGGGGGGATGTTTTTTTTTGTGAAATAGAGGCCCTTCCGGTGGGTCCCCGCTGTCAGGTGGAGGAATCATTATTTTGCGCATAATAAGGAGGCACTTCCTACTCGCAGAAAAAGGCTTGCGTGCGGCCGTGGACCCAGCTGTCAACCTCTCTACATACAATCCTCTTCTGATGGATGTCATTCTTTGACCACACCATGCCGAGAGCACCAAGGCAATGGACGACAGCGAGGCCAAGTAAGGGAATGACCCGGAGCCGAGGAAGACCCAACAGTTGTTTCGCGGAGTGGGTACGAGGGTTTACTGGTTCGGCTATAGTGTGAGGCTGCCGTCACCAGAGAATAACATGATGTGTGAGTGAGTAGAGGGATGGCCAGGCCAGGGATGTGAGTAGGATGGGGCCGTGGGGCCTGCCCGACAACACAGCCGGCCACAGGAGCGGGAGCAGGCGGTTCCACTGGCGCTAGTTTGGGTGGCCAAAGCAGGAAGATCACGGATTAAGGAAACACGATTGCCATTGGATTGACATCTAACGGTCTGACGCTGGTAGAGTCGATTGTTGACTAAGTTTCTTTTTTTGAGAAACCTTGTGTCCGCATGAACTTACTAGGCCCACAAGTCAGCCTCCAAATCTGTGACAGACAACATAGAGCCCATTTGCTCATTTTTTAATAATTTACAGCTCATTTGCTAATTCTTAAGGAATTTATTACAACCCATTTTCTGCTGAGGACCACGGTAAAAAAGTTCAACCTAATTTTGCATATTTTGGTGGAGTTCGAGCTGTTATAATCCAGAAATGATAAACTTTTATTTTTTAAGAACTTATTGATTTTCCCAATAAAATATTGTTTTATTTTTGTAAGCTAATAAGACCTGGGACAATTGAGTTGGTCTTAGGGAAAACCAGTGGTAAAAAAATCAGCGCTGGGAGGGAAAACAACAAAAAAAAAAGGATGTAAAGATGAAAAGAGAACTTTACATATTTTCAATATAATAATACATGTATATGAACTAGTAAAATTATAGGTAGAGGTTAGAAAACGGAAGTAGGAGATGGCGTTTTTAGAGGAAAATAGAACTGGGCTATGTGTTTTCTTCAGTAAAAAAATTGCCTGCGGATATTCTAAGAGAAGATATAACTAAGGCTGGCGGGCCATAGGCCAGTTGATACCTGCTAGATCTTTGTGCCCCATTGTCGTCATGGGCTGGGCCTGTTAAAAACAAAACCAAGCCTGGGTAGTCCACAACCCAGTTGAAACTTGCTCAACCTGAAAAAAAATACCTGCTGGATCCGGGTTAGAAGTCTATACTTGCAGAATTCTCTCGTTTATTGACTACGTTGAAAATTCCATGGGTTTCACCCTCTCAGACGTCAGCATTAGTTTTCCATCGTGATAATAAGTGCATGCACTTTCTTGCGTATGGCCATGGACCTGCTAGTTCCATACGGTTAGGCTATGTGTAGACAGCTGTCTTGTGGTTCCACAGACGAATTTCATGCAAATTGGATGGTTTTCAGTGAAACTGGACTAAATTCATTGCATTTTACATATTTCTTTTTATTATGGAATATTTTACATATTTCAACTAATAATAACCGATAGGCCTTTTTTAGTCCATGGGAGGCGCTTCACGCGATCGAGGCCGCGACACTTAACTGTTCTAGAAGGCCCAAGTCCATCGGTCCTCTCTTTTAACAATTTGTAGCTGGGCTTGGCATGCCACAACCCAGTTCTGACGTTCTGCATCCAACTATCAGCCTGTGAAACCGGATGTATCCCGTGCGTACTTTGAAGATGTATTTTTTTGGAGAAATGATAATTCGAACGGCAGGTGCTTATGCTACCCATCAAATAAAAATCAGGTGCTTGAAAAATCGTTTCAAAACATATGATTCAGCTTTATATCCACGTGGACCCACGACATGATGGTTGAAAGCAAATGCCAATTTCATACCAAAAGATCCTTAACAACAATACCAACTTGCAGACGATCAGGTAGTACAAGTACCAATACCAAACTAACATATAATGTTTTTAGTCCTGGTCCTAGTGTTCATATGGTAGAAAATCTTGCAGATGACCAGCTCCCGCTCCTTATCTTGCTCTAGGTCCCTGAGGTGGTACTGGTGCATCACCCAGTTGGTCCTCTGCTGGCCAAAGTTCTTGTTGGTGTGCAGCACCAGAACCTTTTGATGCCCGTCTGTCGGCCATTGACCATCACCGGCAAGGTATTGTCGGCCTTGTGCCACATCGTGTGCATGTCGCACTCTGACTGTATCTTGCGACGCGTCTGCGTGCCCCTTTTGAATGCCCTAGAGTTGCGCTGGAAGAAATGCTTGCTTAGGCCACTCAGTGTGATACCTGCAGTATTGGCGAATACAAGTTTTAAGGTACGTAGTTGGCATTTTCATAATATCTTTGGCATGTTGCATTCACTTTCTTCAATTTTTATTTACTGTCAAATTGTAATTGCTTCACTAGGTCTGCATCTAAAAAGGAAATAGAGGTATAAACAAAGGAACATGTTTGTGAAAGTAGACGGTCGGTCGGTGTCTCACCTGGAAGTTTCTCAGGATGGGTGTAGCATATGCCGTGCTTGCTGTCGATGGTTGGTATGAACAGATCAATGAGAGGGTGAGATTTCACGCTGTCGGCATTCACTTTGGCCTCAAGGTGCTCGATCAGCTCCTGATCCATGGGATCAAACTTGACGCCAGCCAAAAGCACCAGCCAATCCTTCTTGGACTTGCATCAGTTAATTCCAGTTAAATGGTACTCAATGTATGATCAATCAACTGTTGTAAGTAAATGATGAAAGATTTCGACAGATATGTGATACTCCAAATCTGAAGTCCACAATACCCGAACAAATTGGGGTCCCGACTTCATTACTACTTGCATACTCTAAAGACTTGAAAAACCCCATAAAGATCAAAATCATCATACAGGGCGACGGGAAGAATACTCACAGGAGCGGCCTCGCTGGTTCCTTCCTTTATCAGACTAGCATGAAGAGCATCCTTGTTGAGATTAATTCTTTTGGTGTCTTCCTTTTGACTACTTGCAATGAAGTATAGCAGCTCCAGTAGCTCATTGCTCATCGTACCAAATGGATAGGAACAAGGTGGCGGCTGGGAGGTGGGGAGACCGGGAGAGAATGGGAGAGTGTTGTTGTACTACGAGAGGGGTGAGGCTCACTTTGGTGAACCAAACACGCTGCAGGGACTCTTGTGTCACCTGACGCGCAGCATGTTGTCATGTCAATTCAATGTGAGGACATGATGAATAATATGACCAACGTATACTAGTACTACTGTACTACTTACTAGTCGTATTTAGTGTCATATTTTAACCATAGGTTTAACTAACAAAATGTCAATGCGTATCACCGAAAATTATACTATTGGAAACTATGTCCAAATACGAATCTAATGCTATAATTTTTGTGACATGCATTAACATTTAGTTAATTAACTTTATGGTCAAAATTTGACACAAATTATGAAGGGGACGAATAAACCAGGAGGGACGTAGTATTATGAGTAGCGCAACATACGGTATAGAGGACTACTAGTACTAGTACATATTTAGAAATGGAGTATGAAGTTACATGGCCATGTGACAGACTTTGTAGGCTACATGGGTAATACAAAATATAATTCCCATTGGACAACACTTTCACCAACAAGTACGCACTTGAAGCCTAATTGATATACGTGTGTGTGTGTGTGTGTGTGTGTGTGTGTGTGTGTGTGTGTGTGTGTGTGGCTTCTGCACAACATCTCCATCATCATTATCAGTACATGCTACGTAGGTGAGTAAGAATGCACCTGATCCTAGAAAGGTATCTATCCTTCAAACTAACTACAATACATAATATCCAACAAAAGAGGGTCATGCTACAGCAGTAGGATACATGGCTCAGTCTAGATATCAGTACGAATCAAGTTGTGCATATTTTTTGTTGGCATGAACCACATCGCCGCATGTCAGTTTGCAAAAGCCATTCATCGCTTGGAAGCTTGATGCCTTTCACACAATGAAGATCATCTGACAACAAGTTGTGTCGACGAATCTCTGGATATGGTGATTCATGAAACCCATGGTATGATGTGTAAACATAGTCCCCCCTGGCGAATGGAAGTTGCATAGCACGGTAATCATCACCGTTGATATGATCGATGATTGGTTGGATGATCGGATAATTGAGCCCGAGGAACATGGAGTGGTTGCCGAGGCTGTAAACCCGCCTCCAATTGAATATGCCTGGCCCAATGAATCCGGGATCTTTCTCGAACATGAATCAGCCATAGCCATCACAGTCACGAACGCCCCAGGCATTGTACTACGTGTGCTTTGATGAAATGGTTTGGTCAATTTGGTACGTACGAATGAGAATCAAATGACCACCGTCAGTTAAACGAGCGATAAACCACCACCCATTGACTTGTATATTTCCAGGTCCTGAAATTATGAAGGCCAGTGCATTTGCATATGCTGCAACAAATCAAATTGGAGACCAAAAGGACAAAAATATAGAATCATGTTCAGAGTATGTGTGGAATTATTATAACAGTGACACAGATCATAGCCAGGGAATTGCAATGCCATGGTCATAATCATACCCCAAGTTAAAAATTAAGCCAATGGCTTTCATATTCTAGCAATATGTCATGGTTCAAACATCATGTAAAAACGAGAGGAAAACAGGTATGCCAGGGCCTACTCATATTCTACCATAGCAGTTACAACTTTTCTCATATGAACTCTAAAAATAACATGCGTGGTTATAAAAATCTTGTAAATGAGAGTAACATATAGCAATCATGAGGTTCTAGTCATAATATCTATTCTAACTATCATTAGATGCCAATTTTTACCATATCAACTCTAACAATAACATGTGTGTTCATAAAAATCTAGGAAATGAGAGGAACATATAGCAACAATGTGGTTATAGACATACTATCTATTCTAAATTTTTAACAATCAATAGGCACTCGTATTCATAAGGTAAAGATGAGATGAGATAGAAAAATTACACAACGATAGATTCCACCAGTATATGTAGCCAATTTGTGCATCGACCGCGTAAACGATGCCATCATGCACTATAGAATCAGACATAAATGGAGGGTCAACAAGATTGATGATGATCCATAACCATGTATGGTGATCGGATTCCAGATAGACTAATCCCCCATCAAACAAGGCAATGAGCTTGTAATCCATGTACTCTTCTGATGGTGTGGGCACCTCGCAGATTACAACCTTGAGCAAACAGAGGTCGTACCAAAAGCTCGATGCGTCTTGTGCGTAGTAGACAGGAGTGTCCGGCGGGCAACGAGGCTCGATACTGGCGATATCCAACGATGGAAGGGTGATCTCTTGCTGGGTGTAGATATCCATGAGACGCCACGGACTACCGGATTGGTGGATGAGGACGATCCAATTGGCGTTCATGCCTGCCCAGTAGTGGATGTGCATGAAGGACAGGTGGGCGGGTAGTGGTAGCATGTCGAGGGGCACGATGACAACCTTTGTAGGATCATCAAGTCGATGTCTGGGCCACCTTCGAGGATCAGGCATCAGCAAGAAGGGTGTCTTGAAAAGGGTCGACCGGTTGGAGACGAGTACATGGTACATAGACACCAAGCAGGCGGCCAGACGCACGGTGCTGAGCAGGTCCATACAATTACAGAGCTGCTCCAAGAGAACAACAAGGAGGGAATTCAAATCGCAGCTCTGCATGTCAGTCGGTTCTGCCATAGGTTTTTTAGGGCATTGAGTGATTGGGGTTTTCGGTGCCTGCGAGCGAGTGGGGAAGTGGATTTGGGCGGGCGAGCAAAGAACATGGCATGTGTGGCCAAGCAGTGAGCGGGGGGATATGGTACGCGCGATCTACCGAGGAAGATGGCACGGGCGAGTGAGCAGTGAGCGGGGGGAAATGGTGTGCGGCCGACAATGGGGAAGAGAGGAGGAAGAAAAAGAGAGGAGGAAGAAGTGGGAAAGACGGGCAAGAGAAAGTGCATTAAATCTCGATTCTACTAGTACTATTACCAGGATATACCATCCTTCGGAGTGTAAATAGTTAAGCCGATGACATGTGGGTCTTCCTGGAGAAGGACCATATGTTAGTTAATGGAAGAGAGAGGTGCGTAGGTGTATTTGCGGAAGCATGCTCCACTGGGAAACATGATGGCAGTATAGGGTAAGGCTGATTTACTAACACCAACACGCTAGCTCAGCTTATTAATTAAGTGTCCCATCTACTACAACGTGTATTGTCACTTCACTGCGAAGACTGGTTGAATAGTTATCTCTGACCGAGATGGGGAATAATGGATCGCCAAGACTTCCTATCTACATTATCCCTATGCCTCTACTCTCATCCTGTCCAACAACAAGAAACATTGGCCAAGGCACCCAATGCCAATAATGTAGGAGTACTACTAGTATTTTGTGTCAAACTTTGACCATCTATTTAACTAATAAAATATTAATGCATGTCACCAAAAATCATATCACCGGATTCGTATTTGAACATACTTTTTAATGGTAGTTTTTTATGACATGCATTGACACTTTGTTACTTAAATTTACGGTCAAAAGTTTACACTAAATATGAAGGGGACCAATAAACCAGGACAGAGGTTTATTACAGGTCAATAAAAAAATCATCAAC
The DNA here is from genome assembly GCF_018294505.1 of Triticum aestivum. Lineage (NCBI taxonomy): Eukaryota > Viridiplantae > Streptophyta > Magnoliopsida > Poales > Poaceae > Triticum > Triticum aestivum. Next base: position 374,577,459 of record NC_057795.1, on the reverse strand, counting down.
CAAGGTAGTAAGAAATGATGAGTGCCCAAAGACTTTTTTTCAAAAGTACTAAATAATGGGCTCGTTTTCCTCAAGAAAATTGTGTTTATGAATGTATTAATTGGAATGCATGAGTGAAGAACAAAAGACCAGAAATTTTACATGCATTGGTGAGCTTTCTCTTATGCATGCAATGTTTTAATGAAGCTTGAAATATGAACATGTCAATGGGAGGGACTAGAAGCCTCATGCATGCATGCATGCAACATTCACATGTACACTTGCACTCACGCATCCATGCGACACACAACACACGATGCAACACACATGCTCACGCTCAAGTGCTCAACTGTAGGATCAAAAGTATGTCTAGAGGGGGGGGGTGATTACACTACTTGACCAAATAAACATCTAGCATTTTCCCAATTTTAAGTCTTGGCAGATTTTAGCAACTTAACACAAGTCAAGCAATCAACCTACACATGCAATTCTAAGAGTATAGCAGCGGAATGTAAATCATTGCATATGAAGGTAAAAGGGAGGAGTTTGGAGGGAGCAAACACAATATAGACACGGAGATTTTTGGCGTGGTTCCGATAGGTGGTGCTATCGTACATCCACATTGATGGAGACTTCAACCCACGAAGGGTAGCGGTTGCGCGAGTCCACGGAGGGCTCCACCCACGAAGGGTACACGAAGAAGAAACCTTGTCTATCCCACCATGGCCATCGCCCATGAAGGACTTGCCTCACTTGGGTAGATCTTCACGAAGTAGGCGATCTCCTTGCCCTTACAAACTCCTTGGTTCAACTCCACAATCTTGACGGGGGCTCCCAAGTGACACCTAACCAATCTAGGAGACACCACTCTCCAAAAGGTAATAGATGGTGTGTTGATGATGAACTCCTTGCTCTTGTGCTTCAAATGATAGTCTCCCCAACACTCAAATCTCTTTCGTGGATTTGGATATGGTGGAAAGATGATTTGAGTGGAAAGCAACTTGGGGAAGGCTAGAGATCAAGATTCTTGTGGTAGGATTGGAATGTCTTGGTCTCAACACATGAGTAGGTGGTTCTCTCTCAGAAAATGAGTAGAGGAAGTGTAGGCACGTTCTGATGGCTCTCTCTCGAATGGAGAAGGGGGTGGAGGGGTATATATAGCCTCCACATAAAATCTAACTGTTACACACAATTTACCAAACTCGGTGGGACCGAATAGTGAAACTCAATGGGACCGATCTAGTTCAAAATGTGAACGTTAGGGTTTTCGGTGGGACCGACAATATCAACTCGGTGAGACCGATGCACTAGGGTTAGGACAAAACATCATCTCAGTGAGACATATCGCATGAACTCGGTGAGACCGATTTCAGCAATAAGAAAACAAAGACTTGGTTAAGCAAACTCGGTGGGACCAATTGCTCATTTCAATGAGACCGAAACGTTACGAAAAGGAAACAGAGAGTTTGCATTGTGAACTCGGTGGGACCGATCGCTCATCTCGGTAAGACCGAAATGTTATGAAGGGAAACAGAGAGTTTGCAATCCCATCTTGGTGAGACCGAGATCCCTATCAATGAGACCAAACTGAATAGGGTTTCTAGCTATGGCTATGTCAAGTGAACTCAGTGGCGCCGGATAGATAAACTCGGTGGGGCTGAGTTTTACTTTAGGTTTAGGACATATGTGGAAATGAGAAAGTGGTTGAGGGATTTTGGAGCATATCGCTAAGCATTTTGAGCAAGCAAGCCATTAAGCAACACCTCATCCCCTTTTAATAGTATTGGCTTTTCCTATGGACTCATGTGATCTTGGATCACTAAAATGAAAATGAAGAGTCTTGAGCTTTTGCCAATATGTGTCCTTAGCATTTTGAGGGGTTCACATCTCTAGTCCATGCCATGCTAATCATTGAACTTTCTGAAACATTAATCTTGAATGGATATTAGTTCAATGAGCTATATGTTGTTATGAATTACCAAAACCACCCGGGGATTAGTTGCACTTTCAATCTCCCCCTTTTTGGAAATTTATGACAACATATAGATCAAAGTGTCAACAAATGATAATATAAATGAAGTACATCGTCGCTTTGAGAAGTATTTGATAAGCAAGAGGTCCCCCTATATTTGTGCATTATTTAAAATTTGATTTTGAATGCAAATGCACAATCGGTTAGGATCATGGGTTACTCTTCCATGTCACATACATCTTGGTGGAGCGCTCAAAATGATAGAATATGAAATATGCACTCATCACCCAGGTAAGAATATGAATGATCATACACATAAGAGATAAGATATCATCATTCAAGCACACATTAAAGCATAATATGATCAAACACATGATCATAGGGGTATCTCACACACAAGCACAAATAATGTAGCAACCAAACAAGCAAGCAAAAAGTAGCAATAGAGATAAATAAAGCAAAATCACACACACACTCTCTCTCTCTATCTCTCTCTCTCGAAGCCTATGATTTGTACACTTTCTCCCCCTTTGGCAACAAGTTACCAAAAAGCTTGAAAATGCCTAGTGCTATGCGGCTCTCTAAGCACGATCTCTAGGAGCTCCGGTGTGCGAAGGTGGCATGGAGAGGAGTCCTATAACAAAAGCATCTGAAGAGGTCTGTGGAGCTGGTGGAGTTGCAACTGGAGGGGCAACTGAGGCTGTAGCTGCAGGTGCTAAAGTGGTAGCTCTAGTGTCACTCGTTGGCACAGTTGCAGACCTTTGTGCCCTTGGCACTCTATGAAAAGCATCAGTGGTAGCTCTCCCTCTTCTTTCCTCTGCTTCTTCCTGAAGTTGCTCAACTATAGTCTGGATCTCTGTGACCTTCGAGTCTAGATCATAAAATTTAGTCTCGATGATCCTGCAATACTTTCTTGGTTTTGAGTCAGGGTTGCCAATCCTTTCTCTATTCTCATTGTAGCTTCAAGCAGATAGCTAAGCTGATCCTACTTGGTCTTGAGGTGTACAGCTGAGGCATCAGGAACTTGTGAAGTATGTGTTGCCTTCTCTACCTTTGCTTTCTCCCTCTTCTCCTAAGCCTCTACTGATGTAGGATGTGATGCATCCATGACAATCTCATCATCCTCAAACTCAGGCCTTAGGGGAAGGTGCTCCTTGTCCAAAAGGTATGTGCATGTGCCCATCTTAGAGTTCATGAACATCTGGATATGTGGGGAATAGCCACATGATCTCTTCTGGTCAGCAACAATCCTCTTGACTGTCTCAACAGTCAAGGTCATCACCTTGAACTTCTATGGCACATCAAACATTGTAGCAAGTTGATTGAATGCCCTATGATCATCCTGTCATCTCCAGACTTGGGCAACAATGTGAATCTCAGAATGGTGTTGATAGTGGGCAGCCCTGGTAGCAGATAGTATATGGAGCCAAATTTGTGAGTCTCCAAGGCAGCATCAGGAATCTCCTTGTACATGTGTGCCATGGAGTTGTGTCCTTTCCTGGGCTTGGTATATACATCTGTTTCTTCCTCATGTTCTTTAGGGGCATTTACTAGCTTGGCCCACTCAGCAAGAGAAGATTGGTACCTTGTACCCTCAGTCATCCAGACAATTTTTCTATCTGGGTAAAAATGTGCAGTGGAGTAGAATTGCATCACCATCTCATCATCCCATTTGGTGAGTTTCTGACCAACAAACCTATTAGCTCCAGTCAATCTGAAGCTGTCATGCACTCTTGGGAAATAATCAACATTGTTGTCAATATGTGTCCAATCAACCCATCTCATGTCACTAACAATGGGCTTCTTATCCAAGAGTAATGTCTCATAGAAGTCCTACTAGTCCTTGGTGTGGAATATGTAATCCACAGCAGTCCTTCTCCTAGTGGAATATGGGTCTGTCTGTCTCCATAGTCTGAGACCTGCATTTTTCCTCAACTTCATATTTTCTGCAATTGGATGTGTATCATCATGATGTGGAATCTTTGGTTTAAGCTTTCTGAGCACTTGGGCTTCTTCTTCTACTACTTCAGGCAAAGGGGCCTTATTCTTCTCAGCAGCTTGGATGTTTCTTGTGGATCTCTTAGGTGTTGTTGGCTTAGAAGCTTGTGCAGCAGCAACAGCCTTGGGGGTAGTCTTGGGCTTAGATGGAGCAGCCCCTGACTTGATGGCATCCCCCATCAGCTTCTGGGTTTTGGTAGGAGGGGCAATAGGCTCTTCCTCCTCCTCTTCATCAAATTCCCCGACCATAGATGGTCTACAAATCACTCTGGCCATGGTCTTCTTGACCCTTTCCTTTCTTTTTCTTGCCCTCAACAGCCTCCCTTTCCTTTGGCTCAAGGGTAAGCTCAATTGTTTACTGTGTTGAGGCTCTAGCTTTAGACATGGGGATTCTCCTGGCAGGTGCCTTCTTGTTCAGACCAGGCATGGTTGAAGCTGCAGTGCCAAACTCTTTCTTGACAACCTTCTTATTTGAGGTGACTTCCTCATCAACCACAAAGTCCTGATCTTCTGTGTCTGAGGTTTTATTCTTCCTCTGCCTAGTTGAAGCCTTAGGAAGATTGCTTGGTGTGCTTCTGTTACCCTCCTCAAAACTGTTGTTAGAGGGACTAGTGCCCTCACTGTTGGGGAACGTAGTAATAATTCAAAAAATTCCTACGTGTCACCAAGATCAATCTAGGAGATGCTAGAAACGAGAGAGAGGGAGTGCATCTTCATACCCGTGAAGATCGCTAAGCATAAGCGTTACAAGAACGCGGTTGATGGAGTCGTACTCGCAGCGATTCAAAACGTGGAATATCCGATCTAGCGCCGAATGGATGGCGCCTCCGTGTTCAACACACGTACAGCCCGGTGACGTCTCCTCCTTCTTGATCCAGCAAGGGGAGAGGAGAAGTTGTGGAAGAGCTCCGGCAACACGACGGCGTGGTGGTGGAGCTTGTGGTTCTCCTGCAGGGCTTCTCCAAGCACTACAGAGGAGGAGGAGGTGTTGGAGGGGGAAGGGGCTGCGCTAGGGGAAGGGTGCTGCTGCCCTCCCACCCTCCCTCTATTTATAGGATGAAGGGGACAGGATTCCAACCCCTCTAGATCACATCTAGAGGGGGGGGGGGCAGGAGGGGGAAACTTGCCCCCCAAGCAAGGTGGAGGCGCCCCCTCCCCTAGGGTTTCCAAACCCTAGGCGCCTTGGGCCCTTGGGGGGGGGGGGGGCGCACCAGCCCACTAGGGGGCTGGCTTCCTCCCATATTCAGCCCATTAAGTCCCCTGGGGCAGGCGGTCCCACCCGATGGACCTCCGGACACCTTTCGGTGGTCCCGGTACAATACCGATAACCCCTGAAACCATTCCGGCGACTGAAACTGGACTTCCCATATATAGATCTTCACCTCCGCAATATTCCAAAACTCCTCATGACGTACGGGATCTCATCCGAGACTCCGAACAACCTTTGGTAACCACATACAATTTCCCATAACAACTCCAGCGTCACCGAACCTTAAGTGTGTAGACCCTACGGGTTCGGGAACCATGCAGACATGACCAAGACATCTCTTCGGCCAATAACCAACAGCAGGATCCGGATAACCATGTTGGCTCCCACATGTTCCACGATAATCTCATCGGATGAACCACGAGTCGGGGATTCAATCAATCCCGTATACAATTCCCTTTGTCCATCAGTATGTTACTTGCCCGAGATTCGATCGTCGGTATCCCCATACCTCGTTCAATATCTTTACCGGCAAGTCTCTTTACTCGTTCCGTAACGCATGATCCCGTGACTAACTCCATAGTCATAGTGAGCTCATTATGATAATGCATTACCAAGTGGGCCCAGATATACCTCTCCGTCATACAGAGTGACAAATCCGAGTCTTGATTCGTGCCAACCCAACAGACACTTTCGGAGATACCTGTAGTGCACCTTTATAGCCACCCAGTTACGTTGTGATGTTTGGTACACCCAAAGCATTCCTATGGTATCCGGGAGTTGCACAATCTCATGGTCTAAGGAAAGATACTTGACATTAGAAAAGCTCTAGCAAACGAACTACACGATCTTGTGCTATGCTTAGGATTGGGTCTTGTCCATCACATCATTCTCCTAATGATGTGATCCCGTTATCAATGACATCCAATATCCATGGTCAGGAAACCACAACCATCTATTGATCAACGAGCTAGTCAACTAGAGGCTTACTAGGGACATGTTTTGGTCTATGTATTCACACATGTATTACGGTTTCCGGTTAATACAATTATAGCATGAACAATAGACAATTATCATGAACAAGGAAATATAATAATAATCATTTTGTTATTGCCTCTAGGGCATATTTCCAATAGTCTCCCACTTGCACTAGAGTCAATAATATAGTTCACATCGCCATGTGATTAACACCCAATCGTTTACTAGAGTCAATAATCTAGTTCACATCACCATGTGATTAACACTCAATGAGTTCTAGGGTTTGATCATGTTATGCTTACAAGAGAGGTTATTAGTCAACGAGTCGGAACCTTTCAGATCCGTGTGTGCTTTACAATCTCTATGTCATCTTGTAGATGCAGCTACCACGCGCCATTTGGAACTATTCCAAATAAATTCTCTACTATACGAATCCGGTTTACTACTCAGAGTCAGCCGGATTAGTGTCAAAGTTTGCATCGACGTAACCCTTTATGACGAACTCTTTTACCACCTCCATAATCGAGAAAATTCCTTAGTCCACTAGTTACTAAGGATAACTTGTCCTATGATCCATTCATGGATCTCTCTTGTACCCCTTGACTGACTCATGGCAAGGCACACTTCAGGTGCGGTACACAGCACAACATATTGTAGAGCCTACGTCTTAAGCATAGGGGACGACCTTCATCCTTTCTCTCTCTTCTGCTGCGGTACGGTCTTGAGTCTTACTCAATACTCACACCTTATAACACAACCAAGAACTCCTTCTTTGCCGATCTATTTTGAACTCCTTCAAAATCTTGTCATGATATGTATTCATTTGAAAGTACTATTAAGCATTTTTATCTATCCTTATACATATTGATGCTCATTTTTCAAGTAGCTTAATCCAGGTTTTCCATTCATAAACACTTTTCAAACAACCCTATATGCTTTCTAGAAATTCTACATCATTTCCGATCAACAATATGTTAACAACATATACTCATCAGAAATTCTATAGTGCTCCCACTCACTTACAACCTTTCCTCCAGTCCTTAGAAGGATTGCTGAAACTTTGCATACTTGTTAGCATCTTTTAGGATTGACAAAACCTTCTGGTTATATCACATACAACCTTTCCTTAAGCAACTCGTTGAGGAAACAATGTTTTGACATCCTATCTGCAAGATTTCATAAATAATGCAGTAACTGCTAATATAATTCCAACAGACTCTTAGCATCGCTACGAGTGAGAAAGTATCATCGTAGTCAACTCCTTGAACTTGTCGACAAACATCTTAGCGACAAGTCGAGCTTTCTTAATGGTGACATTTACCATCATTGTCCGTCTTCCTTTTAAAATCCATCTGTACCCAACAGCCTTACGACCATCAAGTAGTTCTTCCAAAGTCTACACTTTATTTTTATACATGGATCCTCTCTCGGATTTTATGGCCTCGAGCCATTTGTCTGAATCCGCGCCCACCATCACTTCTCCATAGCTCATAGGTTCATTGTTGTCTAGCAACATGACCTCCAAGACAGGATGACAGTACCACTCTGAAGCAGTACGCGTCCTTTTCGACCTACGATGTTTGGTAGTGACTTGATCCGAAGTTTCACGATCACTATCATCAGCTTCCACTTCAACTGGTGTAGGTGCCACAGGAACAACTTCATGTGCCCTGCTACACACTGGTTGAAGTGATGGTTCAATAACCTCATCAAGTCTCCACCATCCTCCCACTCAATTCTTTCAAGAGAAACGTTTCCTCGAGAAAGGACCCATTTCTAGAAACAATCACTTTTGCTTCCGGATCTGAAATAGGAGGTATACCCAACTATTTTGGGTGTCCTATGAAGATGCATTTATCCGCTTTGGGTTCGAGCTTATCAGGCTAAAACTTTTCACATAAGTGTCGCAGCCCCAAACTTTTAAGAAACGACAGCTTAGGTTTCTCTAAACCATAGTTCATACAGTGTCATCTCAACGGAATTACGTGGTGCCCTATTTAAATTGAATGTGGTTGTCTCTAATGCCTAACCCATAAACGATAGTGGTAATTCGATAAGAGACATCATAGTATGGACCATATCCAATAGGGTTGTCGGTGGGAAACGACACCTATGGGATCACAAGAATCCCTACTGCGGTTGCGGGGCGCAGGATTGTCAGAAGAGCGGGACTAGTGGACAACACAAAGGGGATTTACCCAGGTTCGGGCCGCAAAGATGCGTAAAACCCTACGATCCTGCTTTGGTGGATGTATTTAGTGTTCTTGAGCTCTTGAACTAGCTCTGGGGGTTGCCAGGTTCCAAGGAGCCGAATCCTTCTCCCGTGCGCCTTGGGCCTCCTTTTATAGGCGAAAGGGGCTGCCACAGTGGCACATAGGAGGTGGAAAGTGCTAGAGCGTTATGAGCTTATCGCTGGTATTACAGGACAAAGTGCATTAAATGCGGGGCTTAGGTGTCCCTCCACTTTATCGGGGACGGGGGTGAGGACCGTCCCGTCCGTCGCCGCCCCTCCTGGCTTTGACACGCGCCCTGGCCAGCGGTGCATGCAGTGCCATGTAGGCAGGCAGGCAACTGAGGTGGCGCGGTGGTGGAGCCTCCACGAAGGGCTGCATGTTGCCACGCAGGTGCCTGCCCAGTTGGTTGGGTCGGCAGCTGCATGCAAACTGCGGCGGCGGTGACTTGCTGGTGCGGGCCTAGCAGTGGCCCTGCTGGTGCGCCTGGTGAGGGTCTTGCCGGGTGGCCCGGCAAGGGTCCTGCCGCGGCACGCCGTCGTCCCCGGCAAGGATCTTGCCGGGGGTCTCGTGGGCTTCCTCGGCAAGAACCTTGATGAGGATTGTTGCCTTCCTATCCTCATTTGATCTTGACTGTTCTTTGTCTTCACAAAGATCTGCATGCCACCATGGAGGTGCCTCCTAAGCTCTGTCCCAATGTGTTTACAGCGTTGGTGTGCTCGAAGGCGGCTCGCTTAGCTGGTGTGGACGAGCTGCCCCGGCAAGGGTCTTGCCGGGGCCGCTGAGGCTGCCCTCGGCAAGGGTCCTTGCCGGGGCAACCTGCGTCGCCTGTGCGACCTTTGTGGCCTTGGTCCTTGATGTTGCTTTGTTCGTCTTGTGCCTTCGACTTCTCTCCGGCTTCCCTCTCCTGCCCTGCTATGCGTGGCCATGGCGGGTGGCTCTGACTGCCCCTGCACAAGTAAAGGGGTCAAAAGCAGAGCCCCTACTTTTGTACACCGACAGGAGCTCCCAGGCCTGGGCCATACATAAGCGCAACACGTTGTTGGGCCAGGCCCAGTACGGTGCGCGGGCAGTTGGGGCGGATTTTTACCATGGTAATTGTTCCGTCCACTGTGCTCCCCCACGAGCCACGACCTGCATCGGACGCGCGTCATGGGGGAGCGTGCGTGACGTGGGGGCATGCTTGGGATGGCGACTGAACGCATGCGTCGCGTCGTAGTTAATGGGAAAGGAGGCGGCCCGCGCCTTCCCCATAAGAAGGAATAACCGCAGACGCGCTGCTCACTTTTCCCCTACCCTGCGCCTTCCTCAATCTTGAAACCGACGCCCCTCTTTCTTCCTCCTCGAGCCCCCTGCTTCCGCTCATCGTCGACGCGCTTCCGCCACCCCCCGCCTTCTACGACCACAATGGCGCCAAAATCCACCGAAGGAAAGGGGGTGGCCAAAGATGCCGGCGCGGTGGAGCCGTCGGAGAGAGAGCTGGTGGCGCGACGGGCGCAGTTCGCCCTCTTTCCCTTGACGGTCGACGTGCCCATGCTCCGGGTGTACTACAAGCTTCTGTGTGGCGTGAAGACAGGGGGAGAAATGACGGGGCATCCGGGCACGCGCGTCGTCCCTGCCAGCGCCGGGCCCACCCCAAATCGGTACCCTTTCTTCGTCGACTACTTCTCTTGTGGGCTTTGTCCCCCTTTCTCTGATTTCTTAAAGGACATCATGCACACCTTCGGCTTCCGTCTTCTGGATTTTACCCCAAATGTCGTGGCGTGCATGGCCCTTTTCGCACACCTCTGCGAGGGCTTCGCCGGGGTGCATCCCAACACGGCGCTCTTCCGCCACTACTTCTCCCCTCGGATCCAAAAGGGAGGCGCCAACACCAGCAGTGTTGCTTGGATCCCGAGGGCCAAGGGAGCATACCCGGATAGCGCCATGAAGGAGAGGTGGGAAGAGTGGCGGGGCCGATGGTGCTTTATCAAGGAGGAGAACCCGCCGGCGTTCTGCGAGGTCCGTCGGGTGGCGCCGGTCCGCGGAAAGGACTGGGGCAACGTCGACATTGACGACGAGAAGCTCACGATGGCCACCACCATAATCCTCCGGCTTACCCGGGCCAGGCTCACCCTTGAGATGATCGGTGCGAACTTCATCCGCCACCGGATCCCTCCTCTGCATTACAAGGGGAGGCTGGCCTGGCTTTTTGTGAATGCTGCTGATATCATGAGCCTCCATCCCGGCCTTGACTAGAATCTGACGGTGCTGAGGCACACCCATCTCTGCCAGCGGATCTTCCAGCTCGAGGTCAATGAAGATGGCGAGGTCGAGCGGTCCGGCAAGGTTGCAAGGGCTGCCGCGAAGGCCGGCAAGGTGGACAAGGAGCCTGTCTTCAAGTTGCCGGCATGAGTGGTCCCGCTTAGCAACAACTCTCGTCGGTCGGAGATCATTGCCATGATGCCGCTCTTCAACGCGCATGGCCTCGACCCGAGCTGGGTTGAGCCTAACGAGCTCAAGGTGCAGGAGTTCTTCAACACTTTGCACGAGGCATACATTGCCGCCGAGCCGTGGCTTGTCCAGGATACTTCTCAGGAGGAGTTGGACTACATCGCCGCCAGGTTGCGGGAGGCAAGGCTCGCCGAGGAGTCAGCAAAGCTTGCCATGGAGGCCGGCAGTACCGGCGACACGATGGATAGCGCCGCGGCGGAAGCGGAGGAGGAGGACCTTACCCTATGGGTGGCAGCCGCTGGGGAGGCCAGCGGCGCCAGCGCCGGGGCCCCCCTTGTCGAGGACGTCGTCGACGGGGCTTCAGAGGAGGACGAAGGGGAGGAGATCGCGGCCTCTGATCCTCCAGCCACTGGGAGGGGGCGAGTTCTATGGCAGGCTACCTCCGGCGAGCCGGTTCGCCCTGGCCGGGCCGCGCAGCTGCGACTGGCTCAGGGAGCAGCGACGCGCCAGACAAGGGCCGCGGTGACGAAGAAGGCGGCGGAGGCCGAGGCGGCGAGGAGGAAGACACCTGTTTCCTCGTTGTCCAGGCATGCCCAGACGCCACCGCCCTCCCCGCCGCCGGCAGATGTTGGCGCGGGGGTCGCCTTCGACTTTGGGCCCCTTGGCCCGGATAGAGACTCTGGGTCGCCTAGCCCAGAGAGAAAAAGGAAAGCAACAGAGGAGGAGGAGGAAGAAAATGACGAGCAAGCTTCTGCTTTCCTCCCTCATTTCTTGCACTTCCCCCGACGGTGTTTCTCACTTGCCTTCATCTTGCAGGGATGTGGAGACGCTGGCGCAGAGGATAAAGAGGGCCAGGACTTTGGCGAGTGGCCAGGCCCTAGTAGGCACCTCCGGCACGCCACTGGTGGTGTCGAGCAACCCAGACAGCAGCCCCCGGCCCAGCCCCCAGCGTGAGTCCATCACCCACCCTCCATCAGCGTGCGTCATGTGTGATGCTTCAGTGCTAACCATGCCATGGATGCAGGAGGGGAGCAACACCAAGGGGAGCCACAAAGGGCTTCTCCTATCATGCCGCCTCCGTCAACCACACCGCCCCGAGGGGCGTCCCCGACAAGGGCACCAAGCCCTGAGGCCATGCACACGGAGGAGGGGGAGGAGAACGCAGATGCTGGTGGCTTTGCTTCAGCGCCGGACCTTGGCGGAGAAGGGGCTTCCGCCTCTCGGCCTGGGGCGGGTAAGCCATTTGCTCTCCGTCTCCACATGCATCTTTTCTTCTTTTCTTTGCTCTGACATTGATTTTGTCTTGTTTCCTCATTGGCATCTAGATTTCTCCTCGGTGGGTCCAAAGGACGTTGACGATGTGGTCAAGGACGTTGCTGAGGACGCCGCGGCGCAGGCTAAGAAAGTTGCTGCCGAGGAGAACGCAACGGCTGCTGCTGAAGACGCCTCCAAGGGGCCCACTGAAGAGCCCGGCAAGGAGCACGTTGAGGAGCCCGACAAGGGGCCTGCCGAAGAGGCCGACAAGGCTGCTGCCGAGGAGGCGGCGGTCGACGACCAACCCTCCTCCTCCGCTGTCTCCGGCTCCGGTAGGTACCTGAAGGTGGACGAGGACCTCTTCGTCCATCTCCCAGGTGCGTCAAGCTCCAGGGCCCCCATCGAGGGGGAGATGCTCGACGGCGAGGTGCTTGCCGCCACTGGGCTTGACGTTGTCGACGAGCCGAGCGTCGACGGCGATGGCTCCCAGGAGGAGCGGCTGCTCCGGACCATGGGTGCCAGCTTTCGGAAACTCCATGCTCTCCACCGCGCTCGCCTGGACAAGGCAAGTCCAAGGCGGTGGTGGTGGAGAAAGTGGAGGCGTACTTTGAAGGGCGCGTTGTCGAGGCGCAAGATTGGTAGCGCCAGGATCAGGACGAGCTGAAGGCCGTTTAGAGCGAGCTAGCCAAGCGCGACATGGAGCTCACCATGAAGCTGGACGACATCGAGAAGGCCCAGGAGACGGCGAGGATCCTGGCCGCCAGCACCGAGGCAGCCCAGTCCCAGTGTGAAGCTGCACTGAACTCCCAGGAGGACCTTGCCGCACGCGAGGAGAGGCTTGCCGCCACGCTCCGCGGCAAGGATGAAGAGGTGGGCCAACTCATCACGCAGCGGACCCAGGAGCTGGAGCAGACGCATCAGGAAGCACTCAATGCCCAGGATCAGGTCTACGTCGGCAAGGTGAAGGAGCTAGAGGAGCAAGCCTTGAAGCTGTCCCAAGAGTAGGACACGCTCAATGGTGCCCTAGTGGAGGCGCAGGGCACGATCATCAGCAAGGTCGGAGAGCTCTCCGATGCCAACAACTCCATCAGAGACCTCCAGCTGAAGCTGGGGGATCTCGAGAAGATGATGTTGGAGGCGAGGACCCGAGAGGAGATCTTGACCAAGGACCTAGCGACCGAGACACAGCTCCGGGTGAACGAGACTGCCAGCCTCAACGACCAAGTGGCGGGCGAGAAGCGCTGACTCGAATGCCTTGCCGCTGTTGCGGATTCGGCCGCCACTCAGTTGGCCATCATGGGGGTGCCGGGCATGGGGTACGCCCTGGAGGTGAACCTGAGTCCCAACGCCAGCCTGACCATATACTTTGAGAGGGTCGTTGGTGCCCTGAAGCGGCTTCACTCCAACCGGGCGGCTTCCCTAGCCAAGGAGTCCCAAATTCTTTGTCGGGGGGCCATGACCAAGGTGCTCGTCAAGATTGCGCATTGGCATCCCGACCTCGATTTCGGAGCGGTGCAGAAGAGCTTGCCAGAGGATGCTGACATCGCAGCGCTCAATGAGCGTATCCAACCCATCCTCAGCCGCATCGACAAAATCAAGAGGATGGAGGGCCAGCACCGGGACTAAGCACCCCATCTTTATCGCCGCTACAGGTTCATGACCAATACAAAGCTATATTTAGTTAGAACCGCAGCGGCAATTTATGTAATATAACTCTGCAGTATTCCTGAAATTATGCATGTTATTTTCCTGTTTGATTTTTCCTTTGTATGTATGCCCCACGTCAACTGGGTAGGCTTGTCGGCGCGTAAAACCAGGGAGGCGTCTTGAGGACGGATCCTCATTAGCTTGCCGGGTGTGCTTGGTACCGGGCTAAGCACCTTACCGCCCTTAGCGCGGCCGCTCGATCTGTCGAGCTTGACTCGAGTCAGAGCCGAGAGCGTAGCTGATGACGAAAGGCTACCCTGCCGCTCTCAACGCAGCCGCTCGAACTGTTGAGCGGACTTGAAACAGAACAAGGGCATTGCCAATCACAGGAGGGCCCCTCTGCGTACAGGTTTTCCATACATAGGCAGAACCGCGAGGATAATAACCTTATATTTAAGGAGAAAAGCTTAAAGTTCAGCATGACTTAGCTCTCTCGTCGCAGCCGCGACGTCGTTCGCACCAACGAGGGATTGCCCCCCCCCCCTACCTGGCGCGCCAAAGATGTCGGTGGGAAACGACACCTATGGGATCACAAGAATCCCTACTGCGGTTGCGGGGCGCAGGATCTTGAGAAGAGCGGGACTAGTGGATAGCACAAAGGGGATTTACCCAGGTTCGGGCCGCAAAGATGCGTAAAACCCTACGATCCTGCTTTGGTGGATGTATTTAGTGTTCTTGAGCTCTTGAACTAGCTCTGGGTGTTTCCAGGTTCCAAGGAGCTGAATCCTTCTCCCGTGCGCCTTGGGCCTCCTTCTCCCGGGGACGGGGGTGAGGCCCATCCCGTCCGTCGCCGCCCCTCCTGGCTTTGACACGCGCCCTCGCTAGCGGTGCATGCAGTGCCATGTAGGCAGGCAGGCAGCTGAGGTGGCGCGGTGGTGGAGCCTCCATGAAGGGATGCATGTTGCCACCCAGGTGCCTGCCCAGCTGGTTGGGTCGGCAGTTGCATGCGAACGGCGGCGGTGGAGACTTGCTGGTGCGGGCCTGGCAGTGGCCCTGCTGGCGCGCCTGGCAAGGGTCTTGCTGGGTGGCCCGACAAGGGTCCTGCCGCGGCACGCCGTCGTCCCCGGCAAGGATCTTGGCGGGTCTCGTGGGCTTCCTCGGCAAGAACCTTGCTGAGGATTGTTGCCTTCCTGTCCTCATTTGATCTTGACTGTTCTTTGTCTTCACAAAGATCTGCATGCCACCACGGAGGTGCCTCCTGAGCTCTGTCCCAATGTGTTTACAGCATTGGTGGGCTCGAAGGCGGCTCGCTCAGCTGGTGTGGACGAGCTGCCCTGGCAAGGGTCTTGTCGGGGCCACTGAGGCTACCCTCGGCAAGGGTCCTTGCCGGGGCAACATGCGTTGCCCGTGCGACCTTTGTGGCCTTGGTCCTTGATGTTTCTTTGTTTGTCTCGTGCCTTCGGCTTCTCTCCGGCTTCCCTCTCCTGCCCTGCTATGTGTGGCCGTGGCGGGTGGCTCTGACTTCCCGTGCACAAGTAAAGGGGTCAAAAGCAGAGCCCCTACTTTTGTAAACCGACAAGGGTGCGACTATGATGTTCGGACACACCATCACACTATGGCGTTCCATGCGATATTAGTTGTGAAACAATAACTCAGATATTCATCTCTATGATCATATCATATACATTTTATCCTCTTGTCACGACGATCTACAACTTCACTCTGAATTTACTTGAACCTTTCAATAATTCAGACTTGTGTTTCATCAAGTAAATATACTTAGCATCTACTTAAATCATCTGTGAAGTAAGAACATAACGATATCCATTGCGTGCCTCAGCACTCATTGGACTGCACACATCAAAATGTATTACTTCCAACAAGTTGCTTTCTTGTTCCATCTCACTAAAAACGAGGCCTTTCAGTCATCTTGCCCATGTGGTATGATTTGCATGTCTCAAGTGATTCAAAATCAAGTGAGTCCAAACAATCCATCTGCATGGAGTTTCTTCATGCGTACATACCAATAGACATGGTTTGCATGTCTCAAATTTTTCAAAAAATGAGTGAGTCCAAAGATCCATCAACATGGAGCTTCTTTCATGCGTTTTATACCAATATGACTCAAATGACAGTGCCACAAGTATGTGGTACTATACCATTACTATCTTATATCTTTTGGCATGAACATGTGTATCACTACAATCGAGATTCAATAAACCATTCATTTTAGGTGCAAGACCATTGAAGGTATTATTCAAATAAACAGAGTAACCATTATTCTCCGTAAATGAATAACCATATTGTGATAGACATAATCCAATCACGTGTATGCTCAATGCAAACACCAAATAACAATTATTTAGGTTTAACACCAATCCCGATAGTAGAGGGAGCGTGCGATGTTTGATCACATTAACCTTGTAAACACTTCCAACACATATCGTCACCTTGCCTTTAGCTAGTCTCCGTTTATTACGTAGCCCTTTTATTTCGAGTTACTAACACTTAGCAACTGAACCGGTATCTAATACCCTGGTACTACTAGGAGTACTAGTAAAGTAAACATCAATATAATGTATATCCAATATACTTCTGTCGACCTTGCCAGCCTTCTCATCTACCAAGTATCTAGGGTAGTTCTGCTTCAGTGACTGTTCCCCTCATTACAGAAGCACTTAGCCTCGGGTTTGGGTTCAACCTTGGGTTTCTTCACTAGAGCATCAACTGATTTGCCGTTTCATGAAGTATCCCTTCTTGCCCTTTCCCTTCTTGAAACTAGTGGTTTTTTTTGACTATATACTGCAAGGTAACAACCTCACAGCTCTTTATTCAAAACCCAAACAACCAAAAGTTCTCTGTACAAATGAGAAGAAAAGAAAGAAAGAAAATAGAAAATACAAAGAGTGCTAATACTTACAAAGAAAGTTAGGGTAGAGAAGCTATCCAAGCTAACAGACTATCCCTATATTTACATTTGATTCTGTGAGCTAGTAAAGAAATGTCATGTACAAAGTTCCTCCTCCAAGCTCTGAAGCTAGGATTCTCATTTCTAAAGATCTTGCCATTCCTTTGAGTCCAAATGTGAAACTAGTGGTTTTACTAACCATCAACAATTGATGCTCCTACTTGATTTCTACTTTCGCGGTATCAAACATCGCGAATAGCTCAAGGATCGTCATATCTATCCCTGATATGTTATAGTTCATCACGAAGCTCTAGTAGCTTGGTGGTAGTGACTTTGGAGAACCATCACTATCTCATCTGGAAGATTAACTCCAACTCGATTCAAGTGATTGTAGTACTCAGACAATCTGAGCACATGCTCAATGATTGAGCTTTTCTCCCTTAGTTTGTAGGCTAAGAAACTCGTCGGAGGTCTCATACCTCTTGACGTGGGCAATCCTGAAATCCCAATTTCAGCCCTTGGAACATCTCATATGTTCCACGATGTTTCAAAAAATGTCTTCGGCACCTCAATTCTAAACCGTTTAGCATTACACAATGAACTATCACGTAGTCATCAGAACGTGTATGCCAGATGTTCGCAACATCCACAGACGACGCTCGAGGTTCAGCATGCCGAGCGGTGCATTAAGGACATAAGCCTTCTGTGCAGCAATGAGGACAATCCTCAGTTTACGGACCTAGTCCGCATAATTGATACTATAAACTTTCAACTAAATTTTCTCTAGGAACATATCTAAAACAATAGAACTAAAGCGCAAGCTACGGCATAATTTGCAAAGACCTTTTGACTATGTTCATGATAATTAAGTTCATCTAATCAAATTAAATAATGAACTCCCACTTAGATAGACATCCCTCTAGTCATCTAAGTGATATGTGATCCAAATCGACTAGGCCGTGTCTGATCATCTCGTGAGACGGACTAGTCATCAACGGTGAACATCTCCATGTTGACCGCATCTACTACACGACTCATGTTCGAACTTTCGGTCTCTCGTGTTCCGAGGCCACGTCTGTACATGCTAGGCCCGTCAAGTCAACCTAAGTGTTTCACGTGTGTAAATCTGGCTTACACCCGTTGTATGCAAACGTTAGAATCTATCAGACCCGATCATCACGTGGTGCTTTGAAACAACGAACCTTCACAATGGTGCACAGTTAGGGGGAACACTTTCTTGAAATTTTAGTGAGGGCTCATCTTATTTATGCTACCATCGTTCTAAGCAAATAAGATGTAAACGTGACAAACATCACATGCAAATCATAAAGTGACATGATATGGCCAATATCATCTTGCGCCTTTGATCTCCATCTTCGAGGCACGACATGATCACCTTCATCACCGGCATGACACCATGATCTCCATCATCATGATCTCCATCATCGTGTCTTCATGAAGTTGTCTCGCCAACTATTACTTCTACTACTATGGCTAATGGTTAGCAATAAAGTAAAGTAATTACATGGCATTTTCATTGACACGCAGATCATACAATAAATTAAGACAACTCCTATGGCTCCTGTCGGTTGTCATCCTCATCGACATGCAAGTCATGATTCCTATTACAAGAACATGATCAATCTCATACATCACATATATCATTCATCACATCCTTTTGGCCATATCACATCACATAGCATACCCTGCAAAAACAAGTTAGACGTCCTCTAATTGTTGTTGCATGTTTTACGTGGCTGCTATGGGTTTCTAGCAAGAACGTTTCTTACCTACACAAAAACCACAACGTTGATATGCCAATTGCTATTTACCCTTCATAATGACCCTTTTCATCGAATCCGATTTGACTAAAGTGGGACAGACATACACCCGCTAGCCACCTTATGCATCAAGTGCATGTCAATCGGTGGAACCTGTCTCACGTAAGCGTACGTGTAAGGTTGGTCCGGGCCGCTTCATCCCACAATGTCGTCGAATCAAGATAAGACTAGTAACGGTAAGCAAATTAAAAAAATCATCGCCCACAACTACTTTGTGTTCTACTCGTGCATAGAATCTACGCATAGACCTAGCTCATGATGCCACTATTGGGGAACATAGTAATAATTCAAAAATTTCCTACATGTCACCAAGATCAATCTAGGATATGCTAGCAATGAGAGAGAGGGAGTGCATATTCATACCCTTGAAGATCGCTAAGCGGAAGCGTTACAAGAACATGGTTGATGGAGTCGTACTCGCAGCGATTCAAATTGCAGAAGATCCGATCTGGCGCCAAACGGACGGAGCCTCCGCATTTAACACACGTATAGCCCGGGGACGTCTCCTCCTTCTTGATCCAGCAAGGGGAGAGGATAAGTTGAGGGAGAGCTCTGGCAGCATGACGGCATGGTGGTGGAGCTTGTGGTTCTCCTGTAGGGCTTCGCCAAGCACTATGGAGGAGGAGGAGGTGTTGGAGGAGGGAGGGGCTGCGCCAGGGTAAGGGTGTTGCTGCCCTCCCACCCTCCATATATTTATAGGGCGAAGGGGAGAGGAGGCCGGCCCCTCTAGATCCCATCTAGAGGGGGGCGGCAGCCAGGAGGGGGAAACTTGCCCCCAAACAAGGTGGAGGCGCCCCCTCCCCTAGGGTTTCCAAACCCTAGGCGTCTTGGGCCCTTGGGGGGCGCACCAGCCCACTAGGGGGCTGGTTCCCTCCCATATTCAGCCCATTAAGTCCCCCGAGGCAGGTGGCCCCATCCGACGGACCTCCGGACGCCTTTCGGTGGTCCCGGTACAATACCGATAACCCCCGAAACCATTCCGGCGACTGAAACTGGACTTCCCATATATAAATCTTCACCCATGACTATTTCGGAACTCCTCGTGACGTCCGGGATCTCATCTGGGACTCCGAACAACCTTCGATAACCACATACAATTTCCCATAACAACTCTAGCGTCACCGAACCTTAAGTGTGTAGACCCTACGGGTTCGGGAACCATGCAGACATGACCGAGACATCTCTCCGGCCAATAAGCAACAGTGGGATCTGGATACCCATGTTGGATCCCACATGTTCCATGACGATCTCATCAGATGAATCACGATGTCGGGGATTCAATCAATCCTGTATACAATTCCCTTTGTCCATCGGTATGTTACTTGCCCGAGATTCGATCGTCGGTATCCCCATGCCTAGTTCAATCTCGTTACCAGCAAGTCTCTTTACTCGTTTCGTAACGCATGTTCCCGTGACTAACTCTTTAGTCACACTGAGCTCATTATGATGATGCATTACTGAGTGGGCCCAGAGATACCTCTCCGTCATACGGAGTGACAAATCCCAGTCTTGATTTGTGCCAACCCAACAGACACTTTTGGAGATACCTGTAGTGCACCTTTATAGCCACCCAGTTACGTTGTGACGTTTGGTACACCCAAAGCATTCCTACAGTATCCGGATGTTGCACAATCTCATGGTCTACGGAAAGATACTTGACATTAGAAAAGCTCTAGCAAACGAACTACACGATCTTGTGCTATGCTTAGGATTGGGTCTTGTCCATCACATCATTCCTCTAATGATGTGATCCCCTTATCAACGACATCCAATGTCCATGGTCAGGAAACCACAACCATCTATTGATCAACGAGCTAGTCAACTAGAGGCTTACTAGAGACATGTTGTGGTCTATGTATTCACACATGTATTATGGTTTCCGGTTAATACAATTGTAGCATGCACAACAGACAATTATCATGAACAAGGAAATATAATAATAATCATTTTATTATTGCCTCTAGGGCGTATTTCCAACACTCACTCAGGTTAGCCTGCTCCTCAGATCTGTTCTAGCTATTACTGTTGTCTGACATGGGTGACACTAAAAGATGACCCTGTGAATAGATAGGTTGAGATAGAGTGGATGAGCATCACAAAGTGCAGACATTCTGCAAAACAAATGAGTCAAAAACTTTGTTTCAGTTTTCTACACAAAGCATTTCGGAGCTACCGATATGTCAAACTCGATGACACCGAAGCAACTTTAGAGTCTAAACAAGTGAAATCGGTCAGACTGAGGCATAGTTCGGGGACTCCGAGATTGCTAGGGTTTCACAGAGAAATGAACTCGGTCACACTGATTTGTATGTTTCGGCCAGACCGTAAAATACATGTGCAATGGCCTGGGCCAAATCGGTGAGACCGAAATCTCCAAATCGGTCGGTCCGAGGTAAGTTCGGCGGAAACCTAACCCTAAGTTTTTGGATCAAAACTAATCTAGAGGATATTTTGGTTGGATAGAAGGATCTCAAACATGGCAAGAATCATGGCATTAACCTTAGTGCAAGAATCGGAGGTAAAGATTGCACAAGGGGTCGAGTTCATACCGTAACTTTGTGGTGAACTCGCTATGGCGACAAAACGGCAGCGAAGATTCCCGTTGACAGCGGCGGAGGCCAGCGGCAGGAAGTCACTGGTGTCGGCGGAGACGATCCGGAGACCTGGAGTCGGCAGCGCTGGACAGGCGGGCACGAAGAGTTTGGAGAAATTTCCAAACCCTGTTAGTGAGACAAAGTGGAACAACTTGGTGGCACCGAGACGCAGAATCGCAAGCGGTTGCTGCAACTCGGTGAGACCAAAAAGTTCAAATTGGATGCACCGAGATTGAAACCTAGATCAGCTTAATGAACTTGGTATGACTTAATGGAATGAATCAGTCAGACCGAAATGCACTAAGAGGTTTTGGAAGTTTAAGTCTATGAAGAATCGGTGGCTCCGAGTGCTCCTCACCCAGAGGGTTCAAATTTGACTTGATCAAACTTTGTGATGTAGCATGAATAGAGTTTGAGACGAGAAAAGCATAGATAGCTAGAGGGAGTACTTAGGCATTCTTGTCCATCCATTTGGCAAAAAGAAAAAGGCAAACAATCAAAGCAAAAAATGGATGTCCTCAAATGGAGAAAATTATGCAACCAACATGCTCACACAATAAGATAGCAAATGAAATATGTGGCAAAGCATGCACAAACACTCTAGCATCTATTAAGCAATTGGCAATGACTAGGTCATCTATATATGAGTATATTGACTTAGGAGTCAAATGAGAACATTTGATCATAGGTCATACTCATTGTTTAAGCACAAGTGGGGTTACCACTTTTACATAAAGCATTGTTTTGTTCACACCATTAGAGTTGCTTTAGCTCAATTCTTAGAGTAAAGCTCCCCTAGATGTGATATCCCCTTTTAGAGGGATGAACTAACCTTGGGTTTTGTCGATGATGACTTCATGTAGATGTTTAAGATGTGGATGCTCAATATTGATTTAGATCATTTGGAGAAATCCATTGGAGTGAGTTGCACTTTCAATGCCTACATGGGTTAGTCCCACAAGGAACAAACAAGGATATCCATAGACATAGAGTGAAGTACACAAATGATGATGTCCATGAAAGAATCAGGTTACCTTGTCCCTTGACTTACTATCAAGAGGGTTTGTGACTCCTTGAACTAGTGCAAGATGTGGAAGTTGATTGCAGTTGTCCTTGCCAATATGAATATGAGTGAAGTATGTTGGTGGAGTCACCCTCAAGAACTCTCTAGTTCTTCTTATTTGGGATCCACATCAACTTGATGGGAATCCTTGGAGTTGTAGTCGTACTTGATGAAGTAGAACTTGAAGTAGTCTTGGGAACCCACTTGACCAAGGCCTTTGGAGCTTCTTCAAATGCATCAATCACCTCTTGAAGCGTGTCCTTGCCTTTTAGCTTGTGGTCTTGTGGTGGAAGATCATCTTGAGCTTGTGTTCCCTTGAAGGAAGTAGGATCATACTTTTCTTGTTGAGGAACAACCTTCGTCTTGGGGTATTGATCTTCTTCCCACTCAACTCCGTTGGCATTGAACTTCCGTTCAAAACCAACACCTTGATTCTTCCGATGCCTTCCTTGCTTGCGTACAGTTTCCTCAAATAGCATACTTCCGGCAAGGCTCTTGTAAACACCTTTCTCTATAATTCCCTTCAATAAGCTATTTTCTTGCTCAAGTGTAACTTGGCTAAGAGAATCATTAGTGGAATCAAGAGAACTACTAGAAGCAACAATATTAGATTTAGCATGATTATTGTTACTACTAGAAGAAGAATCTTTCTTACTATTCTTGATGGATTTTACTTGTGGCATGTAAGTAGACAAGAGTAAATGCTTGGTAATGTAAGAAGAACTTTTCTTCCAAAGATCATCATTGATTGCTTTTAAGAACCCATGCTCTTGCTCTAGGTTGTGCTTTTCGAAGCGTAGCTTCTCATGAGTTTTTAAAAGTTCCCGATGATCCTCTAAAGTAGTTTCATGAGCTAACTTAAGAGTGTTTAGTTCTTTAGTTAGGCGCTCAATCTCCTTATTATCATTGTCATTCGTTTTATCTTGATTAGCATGATTAATAGCAACTTCATCATAATTTTCGTCACCAGCATTGTCAACAAGTAACTCATCATCACCTAGCAAATCATCTTCATCACTATTGCAATCATTATACTCGGGGTGTGATACCTTGGGGCCTTTAGCCATGAAGCATCTTCCAATTCCTTCATTTGGTGAGTCAGATATGTCATAGGAGTTGGTTGACACAAGTGCAAGACTAGCAATACCTTCATCTTGAGTATATTCGGAGTCAGATTGATAACTTCTTTTGGAGTGGTGGTCGTAGTCGGAACCGGATACCCATTCACCAGCATGATCTTGATGTCTTCATTTTGTGTAGCTCCTTGATGAATTGTCCTTCCTTTCTGAATCCTTGCTTCTGTGAGAGGGTCTTCGTTCATAACGATCATCTCTACTCCTTCTCTCTCCTGGAGGTGATTCTTCTCTTCTACTTCTACTTTTAGGTGAGTCTTCTTTTCTTTTGTAGGGAGCTGTACACTCATTGGATTAGTGTCCGGGTCTTCCACAATTGTAGAAATTTCAATCACGACTAGAAGATCTTTTGTCATGGTAGGATCTTGACTTGGAGCTTCTCTCTTTGCTTCTACTCTTGTATAATTTGTTGAAGTTCTTCACCATTAAGCTCAATTCTTCAATGAAGACTTGTTCTTCACTTGATGTGGCAGGAGCATCACATGAAGCTTTATAAGCACCACTAGACTTGTTGTTAAGCTCTTCCTTATCCTTGAGTGACATCTCATGAGCAACAATTCTTCCAATGACTTCCATTGGCTTGAGATCTTTGTAATTGGGCATCATTTGGATCAATGTGCACATGGTATAATATTTTCCATACAAGGATCTTAGGATCTTCTTGATGATGAATCTGTCAGTCATCTCTTCACTTCCTAAGCCGGCAATCTCATTTGTGATGAGAACAAGCCTAGAGTACATTTTAGCGACACCTTCACCATCCTTCATTTTGAAATTGTCAAGCTGACTTTGAAGCACATCCAATTTGGATTCTTTGACAGACTCGGTACCTTCGTGCATATCAATCAAAGTATCCCAAATTTCCTTTGCATTCTCAAGACAGCTAATTTTGTTGAATTCTTCGAGGCACAATCCATTGAAGAGGATATTGCAAGCTTGAGTGTTGTATTGCAGCATCTTCAATTCTTCTGCAGTTGCTTCATGATTTGTTTCTCTCCCATCAAAGAATTCACCTTGCAAACAAATACACACAATAGCCCAAACGGCGGGGTTATGTCCAAGAATATGTATTTTCATCTTATGCTTCCAACTACCAAAATTAGTACCATCAAAGTAAGGACCTCTACTGTGGTAATTTCCCTCGCTAGAAGCCATACTCTCCTAGGTTGTGAAACCAAAGCTATGATCACCAAAGCTATGGAAATCAAGGAAAATGGAGACCAAAGCTCTGATACCACTTGTAGGATCGAAAGTATGTTTAAAGGGGGGTGATTAGACTACTTGACCAAATAAAAATCTAGCCTTTTCCCAATTTTAAGAGTTTGGGCAGATTTTAGCTATCTTAGGACAAGTCAAGCAATCATCACACAATTCAAGCAAGCATGCAAAGAGTATATAGGCAACGAAATTAAAGCATGCAACTTGCAAGAAAGTAAAGGGAAGGGTTTGGAGGATTCAACGTAATTGGAGACACCGGATGTTTTTGGCGTGGTTCCGATAGGTGGTGCTATCGTACATCCACGTTGATGGAGACTTCAACCCACGAAGGGTAACGGTTGTACGAGTCCACGGAGGGCTCCACCCACGAAGGGTCCACGAAGAAGCAACCTTGTATATCCCACCATGGTCGTCGCCAATTAAGGACTTGCCTCACTAGCGGTAGATCTTCATGAAGTAGGCGATCTCCTTGCCCTTACAAACTCTTGGTTCAACTCCACAATCTTGTTGGAGGATCCCAAGTGACACCTAGCCAATCTAGGAGACACCACTCTCCAAGAAGTAACAAATGGTGTGTTGATGATGAAATCCTTGCTCTTGTGCTTCATATGATAGTCTCCCCAACACTCAACTCTCTCTCACAGATTTGGATATGGTGGAAAGATGATTTGAGTGGAAGCAACTTGAGGAAGGCTAGAGATCAAGATTCTTGTGGTAGGATTGGAATGTCTTAGTCTCAGCACATGAGGAGGTGGTTCTCTCTCAGAAAATGAGTAGTGGAAGTGTACGCATGTTCTGATGGCTCTCTCTTGAATGGAGAAGGGGGTGGAGGGGTACATATAGCCTCCACACAAAATACAATCGTTACACACAATTTACCAAACTCGGCGGGACCGAATAGTGAAACTCGGTGGGACCAATCTAGTTCAAAATGTGAACGTTAGGGTTTTTGGCGGGAACGACAATATCAACTCAGTGAGACCGATGCGCTAGGGTTAGGGTAAACCTCATCTCGGTGAGACCGATCACATGAACTCAGTGAGACCGATTTCGACAATAAGCAAACAGAGATTTGGTCAAGCTAACTCGGTGGGACCGATCGCTCATTTCGGTGAGACCGAAATGTTACAAAAGGGAAACAGAGAGTTTACATTGCAATCTCGGTGGGCCCGATCGCTCACTCGGCTAGACCGAAACGTTACGAAGGTAAACAGAGAGATTACAATCCATCTCGGTGAGACCGAGATCCCTATTGGTAGGACCCGATTTGCTTAGGGTTTATGGCAGTGGCTATGACTTTTGGAATCGTGGCGCCGGATTGGTAGAATCGGTGTGACTGATTTTGGCTTTGGGTTTAGGTCATTTGTGGATGTGGGAAAGTAGCTGAGGGTTTTGGAGCATATAACAAAGCACATGAAGCAAGGGGCTCATTAAGCAACACCTCATCCTCCTTGATAGTATTGGCTTTTCCTATAGACTCAATGTGATCTGGATCACTAAAATAAAATGAAGAGTCTTGAGCTTTGAGCTTGAGCCAATCCTTTGTCCTTAGTATTTTGAGGGATCCACTTTCATCATCCATGCCATGCCATTCATTGAGCTTTCCTGAAATAATAGTCTTGGAATAGCATTAGCTCAATGAGCTATATGTTGTATGAATTACCAAAACCACCTAGGGATAGTTGCACTTTCAGTCAGGAAAGGAGAGACCGAGCCGGACACTTGTATGAGCCTGCATCGGGACTCTGTAAACCGGCCGGGCGTCAACTCGTGTATATAAGGGGACGACCCGGCGGCGGTTCAGGGACAAGAAACAACAACTCGAGAGCCAGGCATAACTTGTTTATCTCCCTGGTTATCGAGACCCCAATAATCCCATCACAACTAGACGTAGGCCTTTACCTTCATCGAAGGGGCCGAACTAGTATAAAAAACCCTCATGTCCTTTGTCCGGTTTAACCCTTTAAGCTAACCCGTCGCGATGGCTCCACGACTAAGTCCTTCCACGAGGACATTTGACGTGATATTTCCATGACAGTTGGCGCCCACTATGGGGCTATCACACGATGGTTTCGAGTTCTTGAAGGGCAATTTTGAAGGACTCAAAGGGTACGCGGTTGGCCGGATGACCAAAAGTCGTCGCGGCAAGCTCTACATCGACGACGCGGGATGGGGCCCCGAGGCCGGCTCAATTGAGCACGGGTACCGGGTTCCCTTTGGCGGAATTCACGTTTTCATTAGCAAGATCGGCAAACCGGGCCCTGAGCCGGACATCTGCACCGACCTCGTCGAGACGGCTCAGCGTGCAAGCCCCGCTCGGATTCAGCCCGCCATGAAGCATGCGTTTGTGGGAGTGTCCACGGGATCGGATCTGAACCGGTGTCTGAAGGAGATACGGTCGTTTATTCCGACGGCGAATCATCCGCTAGTGAAACCGAATCCCTGTACCAAGTTTAGGACAGTGTGTTCGAAGGTTATTCCGATGGTACCATTATTCCGGAATTTCTTGAACCACCAAACCGAGTCGGAATCTTCATGGCCGGAACACAGCCAACTTTGCAAAATTCTACTGCGGCGGTGTATGGACCGGTAGCAGGGGCAGGAGGCTCCACGCGCCGGCCGGCTCAAGTTCTCTACAGTTTGATGGATGCCTGGGCAACCTTGTTGACCACGACAGTTTCTCCGGCGACGCAGGATCAGCACAATGCGGACATTACGAGGCTAAAGGATCAGATAACACATGCCAAAGAGGATTTAGCGGCTGAGGAACGGGCCGCTTTAGATGCCCAGGCGTAGATGATCCAAGCCAAGAATTATCGACTCTTGATGGATCAGAACGCTTCGAATGAAGTATTCAGGAGGAGACATCAATCTCGTTTGCCGGCGGATTACAATGCGATGAACCTATTTGATACGCCAGGAGCAGGGACTAGCAATCCGACAGCAGTGAACCGGACTATTGTGCCAAGGACCGGAGCGCCGGATCAACCTCAGGTGATGGGTCCACCTCGACGAACGGATAACCCGCCACGGTATACCATACCCCTGCCGGGTCACTTCTCTACCCCTTTGTACAATATGATAGCAGCAGCGTCCGGCTGGCAGCTATTCCGATAGAGGGTGAATCGCCAGCAGCGGTTGAGACACGGCGGGCCAGGGATCTTCTTCAAACAGCTATGACGCAGCAGCAAGCTTACTCGTATAGCCGAGACAGGATTCACACGACCCCACATCCGAGCAAAAGCTATACAGGCATATAGATGAACCGGAGGTGTCCAGCAGTGTGCGGCGCCACATTGTCCCTCAAGGACCCAATCCGACGCGTGGTGAGGTGAACGCTCAGGACGTGGTGGATAATGGCAGAGCATGAAGGGAGGCCGCTTTAGCAGCACAGCATACGGGTCGTTATCAACCCGCCCCGGTTCAGACAGCAGCATCAGTAGACCGAGGCACCGGGCTTGCTTTCAGTTCTTGGGGAGTGTCGTGTCTTATTCTGGCTCTTTGTAATGTGCCACTTCCTAAGGACTTCAAGGGCCCACGTAAAGTACCTAATTATACCGCTGATCAACTGCCCGAGGCATGGGTGGAAAGTTATGAGATGGCAATGGAGATTCTGGATGTGGATGAAGCGGCTTGTGCAAAATACTTCACGATGATGTTGGAGGGAACAACCCATACATGGTTGAAGAACTTACCAGCTAACTCTGTCGAGTCATGGGACCAGTTGAAGGCCCGGTTTATAGCCAATTTCAAGGACACATGTAAACAACCTATGTCCATTGTGGATCTGGATGCCTGTGTTCAAGGGGAGAACGAGTCAAGAACTCATTGGGTGCACCGGGTTTCAGAAGTTTTGCATTCATCAGACCAGATTAATGTTGGCCAAGCAATTATCACACTGGAACGTAATTGCCGGTTTAAGTCACTGAAGATGAAGTTGGGACGGCTCAAGCGCCACTGCAATGATATGGGCACCCTTATGGCCGCCTTGGTCAAATATGCCGATTCTGATAATACCAAGGATCCCGATTCTGATGAGGAGAAACCGGAGAAGGGAAAGAAGAACGGCGGTGCAAAGGGACAGCAGCACAACCAAGGAGGCCATGGGAATAATGGTAAGCGCAAAGCAGATTCAGATTTTGTGGCTAACGCTAATGTGCAGCGTCGTAAGGGTAAACCGCCCCAGCGTGGTGGCGGAATGAATCTGGAGCGTTTGTTAAACCAGCCCTGCCCAAAGCACGGAACCAAGGAGGTTCTAGCAACACATCTTTGGAAAGATTGTCACATTATGAAGGAGTTCAAAAACTCTGATCTTTTCCGGTATGATCAGGGTCCATCGGGCGGTTCAGGTCCAGGTTTTCATGGTGGCGGCGGTTCAAACTCTGGATTTCAGAATAATCAGGGCAACCAGAACAACCAAGGTGGTAATAACCAACAGAATAATCAAGGAAATCAGCAGCAGTCAGGTTATCAGAGTCACCCAAAGCAGTTGAATGGTGGGCAGTATCATGTATTCACCACTAGTTTGTGCAAACGTGATCAGAAGCTTCACAAGAGGGCAGTTAATGCTGTTGAACCGGCAGTACCACGTTACTTGCGGTGGTCCGAGCAACCCATTGTGTGGAGCAGAGAGGATCATCCGCCCCGGGTAGACAATCCGGGTCACCTGGCTTTAGTGGTGGCACCTCAGGTGGGAGGTTATAAGTTCACCAAAGTGCTTATGGATGGAGGGAGCAGTATCAACATTCTGTATTATGAGACCTTCCGTCGCATGGGGTTGACAGACAAGAGTCTTAAACCGTCAAACACTGTTTTCCATGGTGTAGTACCAGGTAAATCGGCATATCCTGTTGGCAAGATCGCTCTGGAGGTTGTGTTTGGTGATGAGCATGACTCCCAGTCTGAAACATTGACCTTTGAAGTGGTGAGGATCCAGAGCCCGTACCACGCACTGTTTGGGCGGCCGGCTTATGCAAAGTTCATGGCACGGCCCTGTTATATTTATTTGCAGCTCAAGATGCCGGGTCACAAGGAGACCATCACGGTTCACGGAAGTCGTAAGATTGCTTTGGATTGCGAGGAGGGTGATGCGGCCTATGATGAGTCGGTTTGTGCTATAGAGGAGTTGAAGTTCTATAAAGACAATGTTGACCCGACAGATATGACCCCTCTGAAGAAGCCCACAACTGAGCATGACCCGAACCTGGCATTCAAACCGGCTGATGAGACTAAACTTGTTGATTTTGTTCCTAGTGATTCATCCAAACAGTTTAGCATCAGCACAAATTTGGATCCGAAATAGGAAAGCGCGCTCATCGAGTTCATCCGTGAGAACTGGGACATTTTTGCATGGAAGCCTTCTGACATGCCAGGTGTACCGAGGGAACTCGCTGAGCACACTCTCAATATTGATCCCGAGTTTAAACCGGTCAAGCAGTTTCTTCGCCGCTTTAACAAGGAGAGACGCAAGGCAATTGGTGAGGAGGTAGCCCGGCTGTTGGCTGCTGGGTTTATCGTTGAAGTGTTTCACCCTGAGTGGTTGGCTAATCCGGTGCTGGTTCTTAAGAAAAACGGCACTTGGCGCATGTGTGTGGACTACACAGATTTGAACAAAGCTTGTCCGGCCGATCCTTTTGCTCTCCCGCGTATTGATCAGATCATTGATGTGACGGCGGGTTGTGAGCGTTTGAGTTTCTTGGATGC
The DNA here is from genome assembly GCF_018294505.1 of Triticum aestivum. Classification (NCBI taxonomy): domain Eukaryota; kingdom Viridiplantae; phylum Streptophyta; class Magnoliopsida; order Poales; family Poaceae; genus Triticum; species Triticum aestivum. Next base: position 374,547,300 of record NC_057795.1, on the reverse strand, counting down.
TTATTCAGGCTATCATCAGATCAAAATGGCAGTTAAGGACCAGGAGAAGACCGCCTTCATCACTCCCTTTGGAGCCTTCTGCTATGTTTCTATGCCCTTTGGGCTCAAGAGTGCCCAGGCAACTTATCAGCGCTGTGTGCAAAATTGTCTTCACACTCAGATTGGGCGCAATGTTCATGCCTATGTTGATGACATTGTGGTAAAGTCCAGGAAGAAGGAGACATTGATAGATGATCTCAAGGAGACCTTTGACAATCTGCGTGTTTACAAGATGATGCTCAATCCGGACAAGTGTGTTTTCGGTGTTCCGGCAGGCTAGCTCCTAGGTTTTCTGGTGTCCAACAGAGGCATTGAGGCTAATCCGGAGAAGATCAAAGCGATTACATCTTTGGCTAAACCGGCGTGCATCAATGATGTTCAGCGTCTGGCAGGTCGAATTGCAGCCCTAAGCCGGTTTATTAGCCGCTTGGGAGAGAAGGCGATCCCTCTATATCAGATGTTGAAGAAAACAGACACCTTTGTCTGGAGTGATGCGGCTAATGCGGCGTTTGAAGACTTGAAGCGGCAATTGGCTGAACCGCCGGTCCTTGCTGCTCCGGTTGACAAAGAGCCCTTGTTATTGTACGTGGCTGCTAATGCCCGTGCTGTCAGTGTGGCAATTGTGGTGGAGCGCAAGGAGGCTGGCAAGGAATATCCGGTTCAACGGTCGATTTACTATATCAGTGAGGTGCCCATCGAGTCAAAGCAGCGATATCCGCATTGGCAGAAGCTGGTATATGGAGTTTTTATGGCAAGTCGGAAGCTCAAGAAAAACAATAAAGGCCATCCCATTACAGTGGTCAGTTCAGCTCCTTTGGGCGATATAATTCAGAACAGGGAGGCAACTGGCCGGGTTGCAAAGTGGGCAATTGAGCTTGGTCCCCATGGGTTGAAGTATATGCCTCGAACAACCATCAAATCTCAAGCACTTGTTGACTTCATCAATGATTGGACCGAGTTACAAGCACCAGAGGACAAACCGGATAATACATACTGGACTATTCACTTTGATGGATCCAGGCAATTGGAGGGCTCGGGGGCTGGAGTTGTCCTTACTTCCCCTCGAGGTGATAAAATTCGTTATGTTCTCCGTTTAATGTTCCCCTGTACTAACAATGCAGCTGAGTATGAGGCTTTACTCCACGGGCTCCGTGTGGCCAAGGAGATGAATTTAAGCCGGGTACGATGCTTTGGAGACTCTGATCTGGTGGCCCAGCAAGTTTCTGGCACTTGGGATTCTAAGGATCCACTCATGGCGGCTTACAGACGCGAGGTGGATATTGTGGCGGGTCACTTCAAAGGGTATCAGGTTGAGCATATTGATCGGCGTAAAAACGAAGCGGCAGACGCTTTGAGCCGGATGGGATCTCAGCGTAAACCGGTACCTCCCAATACCTTTTTAGATATCTTGCATAACCCGTCTGTTAAGTTGCCTACAGAGGAGGATTTAGCTGTTCCTGATCCGGAGGCCCAATTGGTGGCCGCTTTACATGTTGTGCCGGATTGGACGGTTCCATATCTGGCGTATATGAACCGGGGCGAGTTACCAGACGATGAAGTTTTGGCCCGGCAGATAGTCCGACGATCCAAGTCCATGGTGATTCACAATGGCGAGTTACACCACTGCAGCGTTTCAGGCGTATTTCAGCGTTGTGTTTCTCCTGAAGAAGGCCAAGAGATCCTACGGGAAATTCATGAAGGGGATTGTGGTCATCATGCCGGTTCAAAGTCCATGGTTGCTAAATCTTTTCGTCATGGGTTCTACTAGTTGACAGCTCATGCTGATGCGGAGGATCTGGTAAAGCGGTGTGACGCTTGTCAGAAGTTTTCACGCCGAGCTCATGTTCCGGCTCAAGAATTAAGGATGATTCCTATCACTTGGCCGTTTGCCACTTGGGGGCTTGATATGGTGGGGCCCTTTAAGCGCTCCAAGGATAAGAAGACCCACCTATTGGTGGCGGTCAACAAATTCACCAAATGGGTTGAAGCGGAGCCTGACAGCAAATGTGATGCGGCTACGGCGGTTCAATTTCTCAAAAAGATTATCTTCTGATTTGGCTTTCCACACAACATCATCACGGATAATGGTACAAACCTTTCTAAAGGTGAGATGGAGGACTTCTGTCAGAGAGAGCACATCCGGCTTGACTTAGCATCTGTGGCGCACCCCCAGTCCAATGGTCAAGCTGAGAGAGCCAATCAAGAAATCTTGAAGGGTATCAAGCCCCGGCTCATGGTTCCTTTAAAGCGGACGCCGGGTTGTTGGATGGAAGAATTGCCTTCTGTGTTATGGAGCATCAACACCACCCCCAATAGGTCAACGGGTTACACACCTTTCTTCATGGTATACGGGGCAGAGGCGGTCCTCCCAAGTGATATTCGTCATGATTCGCCCCGGGTTGCCAATTATGTTGAAGCGGACAATGAGCAAGCACGCCAGGAGGCGTTGGACCTGTTAGATGAAAAAACGGGATATGGCTTTGGCTCGTTCGGCGGTTTATCAGCAAGACCTGCGGCGTTATCACAGCCGCCGGGTTAAGACAAGAACCTTTCAAGAAGGCGACTTAGTGCTCCGGCTCATCCAGGATTAGACCGATATGCACAAGTTATCCCCACCTTGGGAAGGGCCCTTTGTGGTCAGCAAAAATCTGCACAACGGATCATACTACCTCATTGACGTTCGAGACAACTCACGCAGTTCTGAGGAGGAGACCCGGCGGCCGTGGAACATAGCTCTCCTACGACCTTATTATACTTGAGCCATAGGCTTCCCTTATGTACATATTTTGACAATGTATACATTATGATCAATAAAATAAACCAGCATCCTTGCTATAAGCAGGGCCTCTGCTATTTTTTCTCAAATATCTTTTGAGTTACATGGGGGCTTTAGCTGACAAAGCGGAGTACTACCTGTTAAACCGGCTATCATGCCACAATACAACTTGGGAGCTTCACACCCAAGGGGCCAAAGAGAGTCTGGATGCTATGCACAGCTCAAACATAGGCACCCAATGAGCACAGCTCACAACGTTACTTGGGGGCTCTTTGTGTAAAGTAACAAAGAGTTTGAGAGGACCCTTGTAGCTGGGTATCGACCCACGTCTTGGAAGCCTGGTGTATTCACCTAAAACCCTGGGTTAACCTGCCTTCATCAAGTAAGCCACTCCTATCCAGGTAATCCTGGCATGACCCGCCGAACGTTTGACAGTTACTCTCATTGAGACCCTGAACTTGTCAAAGTTAAAATGACGATTGGTTAGTTGGAGGCCCATCTTAAAAGGCTTTGTCAAATGGTTTAACTCAGTTTCCTGGCAGCCCACGAAAAGCCTCAAATTTGGGCCTGGCAGCCCTCGAAAAGCCTCGACTACACGGTTTTATTTGCCTTTGTCGGTTCTCTTTTTGAATTTTATGTTGAACCGGTATCTTTTGATCCGGTCTGGCTCTTTAGTCATCATATTAACCCGGTGTTTGTTAATCCGGCTTGGCTTTCAACTACAAGTTGTCAGACCTTATTATTACCTTGGTGTTTGTTAACCCGGCTTGGTTGTCAACTAAAAGTTGTCAGACCTTATTATCAAACCGGCATTTGTTAACCTGGCCTGGCTTTGACTATATGTCGCCAGTTTGATCATCTGGTGTTCATCGTAACCCGGCATGAATTATTACACATCATCACTGCATGGTGTGAGTTATAGAAACTCAAGATTTGGGTCTTCACCCTTACTACAATCAAAGTTGGTAAACCAACTACGTGATGTCATATCACAGGTATGAATTATTTCATATTTCTTCAAGTTTGGTTATCAATCAGGCTTTATCCTGGGCATTATGACCCGTCGGGTGGTAAACCGCCAGGACAATTCTTTTTATGCAGATATTAGCATCGCATGAAAATTATCACAGTGTAACCAAGCACAACAATCTCATGACGAATCAACCAAAGTTATGTATCAGTGCAGAAGATTAAAGTACTTGCACTAGCCTATTACAAGGCGCTTTGAGTCCCAAAATGCTGATTGTTTCTTACACAACAAAGTCTATCAAAGTAACCCGCCTGTCGGATTAAGACTCATTGCCAGGACGACGTGAAGTGGATGGATCTTCAGGCACCGGTTCAACCTCCTCCTCTCCACCCAGAGGCTGGAAGTCAATGGTGGTCCAGTCAATCCGGGTTAGAGCCTGAAATACAGCTTCTTCACTTATCAGATTGGACGGGTCAACATCAGGGGCGTAAGTATGCTTACGGATTGGCGGGATAAGGCTTTGCATTTCTGTCACAAACGTATCAACCCGCTGGTTCCTTTCATCGTAAAAGGACCGATGAATAGTCAAGCTAGCTTCTGCAGCTAGTTGACTTGATAACGGACGCATCTCCTTTGTCAGGGCTTTGAGGGCTTCGTTGTCAAATGCTGACCCGTCTGCTTGTTCATCCAGAAATCCCTTGGAGATATCTATTGGATCCAAGTCAGATATCCATGCTTTGGCCCGAGTCTGTGCCAGTAAAGCGCCAGCCCTGGCAGCAGATCGCTTTACCTCTTCTATCTGCGTCAGTGTCATGGATAATCTTGCTAGTGTGTCCTTGATCAGTGTTGGTGTCGGCTTGTTGTATGAGACTGCACAGATAATCCGTTGGGCACCGGTATATAATTGCTCAATCAAAGTGTATGTTGCCTTCAATTTCATCCGCATATCTGTGCCTAGCTGAGCAATGCGATTACCTGCAATGATTTAAGAATTCAATGTTAAACCGGCAGAGTTCAAGATATTTTCAAACCAGCTATGACAAAGTTCTTACCAAAGATTGCAGAAGTCATAGCATCGACTTGGTGTTTTAGCCCAGTCAGCTCTTCCGCCACCGGTTTAAGAGCTGCTTCGGCATCTTCAGCCTGCTTCAACAAAGCAGCTTTCTCAGTTTCCCAGTTGGTGCGTTCATTTTTGAAACCATCCTTCAATTACTCCATGGTTGTCAAAGCACCCTTTAGCTCCTCTTTGGCTTTAGAGGTTGCTTCTTGCTGGGACTTGATGTTTTCTTGAAGGTCGGCGATTTGAGATTCTTTAATAGTCTTCTCGTTCTGCAAAAGTCAGAAGATGAAGTTGTTAAAGTCCCAAGCACATAACAAGTTATGCACTCGGCACTTGGGGGCTAATGTGGATTGCTTTTTCCAAAGTTAGTATTTTCAAGTCCCAAGGCTAAATCCAGGTATTAAGCTTGGCGCTTGGGGGCTAATGTATAATTCATCAGTTATAGATAGACAATTAACAAGGACAGACAGTCCCGATTTGTCTTCAAGAGACAAACCGGCCCTTGGGGGCTACTCAGTTGAAGTGTTCTTTATATCAAAGTCCCGGTTTATCTTCAAGAGATAATCCGGCCCTTGGGGTCTACAATGGAAGAGATATGTAGAATAGAATAAATTTCAAAGTGTTCTTGAAGAGTACCTCATAACGCTCCTTCATCAGATTCACCAAACCGGCTTCCAAGTCATGGCTGGTGTAAAGGCGGTTTAATAAACCAGAATGAAGTTCCTCGGCGCTAAGGTTGATAAAATTGGATAAATCAGTATTCCCTTTCCCCTTACCCATAGCAGCGAATTCCTCTTTGGCAGTATGTTTGGCCAAGACAACCGGATTACCAGGACTGGTGTGAGCTGTGCCAGTAATAACAACATCATCCTCATCACCTTTTGGTGGACTTGGCGGATTGACGGTACCCCTGTCTGGACTTGGCGGATTAGCAGTCGGGCTCGACGGATTAGCAGCCGGGCTTGGAGGAGTAGCATGAGGGCTCGATGGATCAATATGAGCAGCCGGGTCAGCTTCCAGCGGATTAGCTTCAATGTTCTCGCCTTGTGGGGCGGAATCATCCATAACATTAGTATTTCTACCGGAACCCTCAGGATCCCTCTCCGGTTCAACTTCACCAATAGGGGTACTGGTTTTAGCCTTCTTGCTCATGCGGGCTTTGGCACTATGATATCAAAACAAAAGATTAGCACGGTAACCCGAACTATGAAGGAAAAATATGAAGGGCAGTTTACTTACCCAGGGACGGTTTTAAGGGGAGGCAGCTGAGTGGTTGATGAACCGCCAGATGAATTGGAAGATGCCTGGTAATTCGGGTCAGACGGATTAAGTGGGTATCTGAAGAAACCCTTCAAAGGATAAAGTTTTTCGAGAGAACAAGTAACCTCTGGACGACGTTTCCGGGTTGGTGTATCCGGTAAACCGAAAGAGGTGATTTGCTGGCCACTATGCCGGGTGGTGCGATGCTCTTCAACTTGTTGTGTCTTCAAAGAAAATTTTGGATCCAAATAAGCAAGAGGGTGAGAGTATTTTACTTTTCGAACTGCACGGCGAAATCTTTGAACCGACACAAGATCTGAATCGGAGGAAAGAGAGATTACCTCAACATGGTCCGCACGGCTGGCCTCCGCATCATCCTAGGAATAGTCATTGTCAATAAGGTGTATGAAAAAGGAACCAAGCGAGTCAAGTTCTACCTCTGGATCCGATTCGTCAATATCTTTTGGCAGATCAGAAGACTCGATGGTTTTCTTCTTGGCAGCTCTCTTGGTGACCTTGCTTTTCGCACGAGGATCCCTAGCCGGTTTATTCCGCTTCCAGAAGGAGCTATTGTCCTGTGAAATTAAAGAAAAGAAGTGTTAGCACATTATTAAAGCGGAGGCAAATCAATAAGCATTAAGTTAAACTTTACCGCTGGCGGTTTGTTGGAGGCGCAAAAATGTGGCAACCCAATTTGGATGCATGCGGCGATTGGTTCGTCAAGCATCTTCTTCACAGATTCAGTAACTTCAATGTCTGTCATTACTATTTCATGATATCGTTGATGATCCTTGACGTTGCCACTATATTCATGCATTAATCCGGGGCGACGACTTAAAGGCAGAATACCCCAAGAAACCCAGCAACGGACGAGATCAATACCAGTCAAACCATTGTCCAGGAGAGCCCGGAGCTTGGCGAGTTGAGGTGCATAAGCTTGCCGTTCTTTGGTAGTTAAGCGTAGAGGTAATGGGTGGCCATTGCTAAGCCGGTGAGGGCGGTAACCCGACAAAGGATTTTCTCCAGCAGGGGCGGTGTTCTGGCAATAAAACCAAGTTTGGTTCCAATCTTTGGGATGGCTGTGGTGTTTCATGTGAGGGAAATCAACTTCTTTTCTCTTCTGGATGGATACCCCACCAAGTTCCGTGTTGGTACCATGTGAGAACTCTCTGTGGTGGTTTAAATGGAAAAAATCCCGAAAAAGCTCCACAGATGGTTCTTCTTGAAGGTAAACTTCACAGAACACTTGAAAATTGCATATATTGGACACAGAATTCGGTCCAATATCTTGTGGATGGAGTTGAAAGCTCGCAAGGACATCCCGGAATTTTTTTGATCCGGGCGGGCTGAATCCCCGGTCTAAGTGTTGCATAAATACAATCACCTCTCCATCTTGAGGTTCAGGAGGGCATTCAGGGCCCGGGACACGCCAATGAAGAACCATTTTTTAGGCTAAAGCGCCAGTGGTAACATATCCATTGATTTGTGTCTTCATGATCCGGGACGGAACCCAGTTGCAAGCAGAGAATTGTTTGGTCATCTTGAAAAGCAAACTGTAAAGGAAAAATGAAGGCTGGTTTACGATTGACGGTTCAAGTATATTAATCAGTTCTAAACCGGAAATTTGCTATCCAAGTCAAGCTGGCGGTTTAAGTGAGGGCTAATGGCGTATGGCGGATTGTCAGCTATTAAAAGTTAAACCGCCCTTAGGTGGAAGAGCCAGAGCTGAAAATCTGCTAAGTGTTTACAAAAACAGGTTTCACAATATGGCAGTATAATTTTGGATCTACCGTGGTTAAATAAAGAAAACTTTCCTGAGCCCTACAATGGTGCTAAGAGGAACAGAGAAGATCTAGATGGAGTCTGTCCAGGAACAGCAAGACGCTATGGTATGGTGAACTAAAACTATGGATCTAGCCGCAGATCAAAGCTATCAGGCGTATATAAATTCAGTAAAAAGGCTAAGAGAAGGGCGGAGAAGCACTGATGACGGCGATGAACACGGATGAACTCAAAGCACTAATGGAGATCAAGGGTTACAGGAAAGAGAACTTACCAGGGCCACTCAGCGGGGGAGGAGTGTTGCAGGGTTTCTGGTACGAACAGGGTGATGCAGCAGCCTTGGTCGGTGCAGATTCGAAGGTCGACGACGGCGGCGGCGCTTGGGCTCTTCGGGTCGCGAGGAGGAAGACGAGAAGAAAGGGGAGAAGATGGAAGGACCCTTCGGGCTTATTTATAAGGCAAAGGGATAAATGGCATGTGCAAGAATCAAGGAGCCTGAAGCAGCAAAAGTGGGCGCGGCTGACGCCTCAATTTTCGGGATACCATTAATAAAGGGAATCTTTTTAATCGTTTTTTACAGAGATGACGTCATGATGATCCGTTGCTGTGTACAGAGGATGATGTCACAGCGGTTTAACAAAGTTTATAAGAGAAGACATCATGGCGGTTTACGAGAAATGACGGAAGATGTTCATAGGATTTTTCTAAGTACTGAAGATTGACATGAACAGGTTCAAATCAATATGGAGCCTAATGTTGGGGATATAACTACTGAGTGTAAACTGCCCAGGAGGGGCCGGTTCACCCTCAACTATATTAAAGCCCACAAGACCCAGAAGATGGCGCTTTACTGATGAAGCTTAAAGGCCCGGAGCCCAAAGGCGGATTAGGGCCCGTAGTGGTAAACCGCCATGGTTATGTAACTTGTATTGTAAGATAGGAAAGGAGAGACCGAGTCGGACACTTGTACGAGCCGACCTCAGGACTCTGTAAACCGGCCGGGCGTCAACCCGTGTATATAAGGGGACGACCCGACGGCGGTTCAGGGACAAGAAACAACAACTCGAGAACCAGACATAGCTTGTTTGGCTCCCTGGTTATCGAAACCCCGATAATCCCATCACAACTAGACGTAGGTCTTTACCTTCATCGAAGGGGCCGAACTAGTATAAAATCCCTCGTGTCCTTTGTTCGGTTTAACCCCTTTAAGATAACCCGTCATGATGGATCCACGACTAAGTCCTCCCACGAGGACATCTGACGTGATATTTCCATGACAAAAACCACCCGGGATTATTTGCACTTTCATCAACCTAGTACACATGCATGCACTCACCTACACAACCAAGGTGGTTTACGCGCAAGGGTTGGACTCCTGTGGCGCCTGCTTAAAGTTTTGTTTAACTGATTTCTTTGCTCTGCCAGTTAACAGGTGGGACCCAGAAACCAGGTGCCTATTTAATCTGTCAACAAAGTGCCACATCGACTATGCGACCGATCAGCAGGGTGCAATATGGTGCTCTACGGTGAGCTAGTGACCGTATAATCACCGCAAAACTTTTGGTAGAGTGTTTGAAGGGCGTATGAGAGCAGAAGTTCCCTTCTCGACCCACTTTTGGGTGTTTGGTAGAGTGTATGAAGAGTGCATGAGTCCATACTAGCTTAACACAAATACACTAGGGGTGTGTTTGGTAGGGTGTATCAAGGGTGCATGAGAGCAAAAGTTCCCTTCTCGGCCCACTTTTGGGTGTTTGGTAGAGTGTATGAAGGGTGCATGAGTCCACACTAGCTTAACACAAATACACTAGGAGCATGCATGAAGTGGGACCAAGTATGCTGAGATGAGAATGCAACAAAACACACCCTAGGAGCATACATGAAGAGAGAATGCATGAAGAGGGGTGTTGAGATGAGCATGCGAAGAGGGGACAACTATGCTGAGATGAGAATGCAACCAAACACACCCTAGGAGCATGCATGAAGAGAGCATGCTTGAAGAGGGGTGTTGAGATGAGCATGCACGAAGAGGGAACAACTATGCTGAGACGAGAATGCAACCAAACACACCCTAGTGACCGTAATGAGCATAGTACTATGAAGTCTAGTGACCGTATTCTTACATACATTGACCACCAATGTATTTATCTCGTTTCAAATTAAGCCATATTAACCGGAAAGGACACAATATGGACTACTACTTTGACGTGTCCCGTCAACTCGCACAACGAGGTGAAGCTTGCTTACTACGCCCTCTACCTTGCCAATGCACGGTGGCTCACATGACAAGGAGAAGTTTTCTTACTACATACGCCTACGCCCTCTCCCTCTCCCTCTCCCTCGCGGTGGAGGTGCAGCAGTTCATTTGGTGTCAGATTGCCAGAAGCATATTATGCTGACATTGTTGGACCTTCCGAAGAGGTGAAGAGCCAAGTGTAAGGTTCACATGAGTATGAACTGTTGAACCTCCCGAAGAGGCTAAGAGCCAAGCATAAGGTTTATAGGAGCTGTCATCCTAGTACTACAACTATAGCAAACAATCACTACTATATGATGCCGCCACGTCACCTATAGCCAAAGTTGTGCCACCTTTTTTCTCAAAAAGTGTGTTGGTGCCCATGCAACACCCACACAAGTTGCACGTACGCATAACACATTTACTAGCAATAAATTCTAAAGGACAAATGCCAGCATACCACACAAGTTTATCTCCACTTCATGTGATAAATTTGTGCACGACTACTCTACATATATTTATAGCGCTACCATTCACAATTTACCATACTCCACTTACATGTTATAGATGGGCTCCATGTCCTCCTCTAGGTTACAGTCCCAGGTGTTCTACATAGATGGCACGATCCATAGCAGTGGGCAACGGGAATCATTGTCGCAACTTTCTAATCCGGTTCCACATGATGGAGACTCATCAAAGCTGAAGCGGCATAAATCAGGGATAGCGTGTCCCAGCATGTTGTTCATCCGGCTGTGTGCACCGAAGACACAACCATGCTTCATGAACAGCAGGCCTTCAGTGTCATGCGTGGAAGGTGGCATATATTTCACAATGGGTAGTTGTCCCTATACCTGGCCATACCTTGGGCCGGGCCGGGCTTCAGGCCGGGCCTAGCCAAGCCCGACGCAAAAAACCCAGGCCCAGGCCCGGCCCGGCCATCGGGCCTGTTTTTTGGGCCCGAGACCGGCCCGAACACGTAAAAGCGTGTCGGGCTCTGGGCCGACTCGGCCCAACGTTCAGAAAAACGCAAAAATGACGGCCCCGGGCCCGGGCCAGCCCGGCCTTTGGGCTCAAAATCTAGGCCCGAGCCTGGCCCGGGGGCAGCGTCGGGCCTGGCCGGGTTGGGCTTTTTCGGGCCTGGTCAGGCCGGGTCATTTGGGTCGGGCTGCCCATGGCCAGGGCTAGCTGTCCCCAATGAAAAGCGAGTACTCTCCAAGAGTGTTCCTCGGCAATCACATGGCATCACGGGGGTCGAACTTGGCGTCGTTCATCTGGTACACGCGGAATCTCAGATGTGGACACATGGTGACGTACATGGTAAAGGTCCATGCATGATAATATTGTACTCAAATATGCTGGTCAGTAATATTGTGCATCAAGTAGCACTACTCGAGTATAGAGGAAGTAAAATAACCGGCTTATTATATATAGCCACTCTTAGCTACACGGATGAGATAGTAAGATATGGAAAAACCAGAAATGGTGAGAGCTAGTGGGTTCAAGTCTTCAAGGGCCTAGCTAGGTATACGCGTCCTCCAAGGTACAAAGTACTAGTACTAGTAAGATCATGGTTAATAATATTGCTAACAACCGGCTATATGAAGTTGCCATGTCACTTGTAGCCAACCTAATAGCCCACTCATAGAATAGTTACACATACTAGCACTACAAAAAAAGACACATCCGTGACATTTTGGGCCGAACGAATTTTTTTCTGTCATACTTATGACACTTCTATGACAATAATTGTGACAAAACCCGGTATCATCATAGATGTGCTGGGATCCTACTTCCATGACAAAAAATCATGACAGAAAATGGGCTTTTCGTCTTGGGCGGGCCGGAGATGCAGCTGCATGACATTCTTTGGGCCGTCCATAATAGAAAAAACCATGGTAGAAGTGAGGGCGAGGAAAATTTTGGCGAGTTCCCGGTTACGGTGGGTGGTCGTGGGCTGAGCAATGCGCGTTTCTCTCGTACACGTATGTGCGTGTGTGCGAGGCGTTGGCTCTAACTGAACCCGAGCGAGGCGTTGGGCTCTAACTGAACCCGATCGATTGCACTACAGGCTACGCGTTACTGAACCCCGAGCGATCGATCGATGGCTGTTAACTGAACCCGATCGAGCGATTCCTTCGCTACTGCTGCTAACTGAAGCCAATCGATGATGCCTCTGGATGAACAGTGAGCATTGCGGGGGGGGGGGGATGAAAAGTGAGCGGTGGGGGTGGATGAACATGACCCCGTGGTGTTGCCTCTGGATGAACAGGACCCCGATCGATCGAGCCGGTTGGGGCTGGATGAACAGGACCCCGTGGAGGGCTGGATGAACAGGACGACCCCGTGGAGGGCTGGATGAACAGTAGATGGTGGAGGGGTGGATGAGCAGTAGACCGTGGAGAGGGGTGGTTGAACAGTAGCCGGTGAAGTAGCGCGCGGTGGAGGCTGGATGAACAGGAGCCCGTGGATGAACAGTCGCGGGTGGAGGCTGGAGGAGGTCGACGGTGGAGATGAACAGTATCCCATGGAGTCCCGTTTTGCGGTGCGCCACACCCCTCCCGATGAACATGACCCCCGTTTCGACCATAGCGCTCCAACACATGTCTGTTTCATCCGTTTTGCAGTACGCCACACCCCTCCCGATCAACAGGACCCCTGTTTCGACCATAGGAGGTTCGTTTCCTCCGTTTTGCGGTACGCCAGACCCCTCCCGATGACAGGATCCCGTTTCGAACATGGCCGGTCGAACACAAGGTCGTTTCCTCCGTTCTGTGGTACGCCAGGCCTCGTTTCCATCGCCTGTTCCGTCCAAGCCCTCCCGATGAACACGACGACGCATTCCGTTCCGACCCAGCCGGTTGGCTCCCCATGAACACGACAACGACACTGTTTCTCAATTCCGACCCAGCCATGTACACGAGCCCTGGCCGTACGTATGCGCCAGTAGGCGTTCGAGACCCTGCCCGTATGTACGTACGTGGCCGTATTTTCTTTCTTGCACCCTGGTCGTTGTACGTACGTGTACATGCTACGTGCACGCCTCTACTATGACACGTGCGCGCCTCTACATCGACTAGTATATATGTACGTACATGTTCGCGACCAGAATGACAATGCTACGTACGCTTCGACCAGGTGGGTCCCGACTGTCAGGCACTTCCTTGCGTGCGAAGAAGTACCTGGTGGGTCCTAGCAGTCAGGGGGGCGAATCGTTTTTTTTTTGCCTGGACACACTTCCTTGCGTGGGAAGATGTAGCTGGTGCGTCCCAGCAGCCAGGGGGAAAACATTTTTTTGCGAAATATGGTGGCCCGTCCGGTGGGTCCCTGCTGTCAGGTGGAGGAATAATTATTTTGTGCGTAATAAGGAGGCATTTCCTTGTGGCTGTCGTTGACCCAGCTGTCAGCCTCTCCATGTACAGTACTCTTCCGATGGAAGTCGGTCGTTGACCACATTGACCACGCCGCGCCGAGAGCACCACGATGGTGGACGACGGCGAGGCCTAGGAAGGGGACGACACGGAGCCGGGGAAGATGCGACAGTGGATGCCCACACATAGAGGAGTACGAGGGTTCACTGGTTCGGGTATGAGGTTGTCATCGCCGCAGAATAATAGGGGGTGTGGGTGAGTGGAGGGATGGCCTGGCCAGTGGTGGGAGTAGTATGGGGGAGGTGAGGCCTCTGCGGTAGCACAGTCGGCCATGGGAGGCAGGAGCAGGCGGCACGACCGGCGCTGCCTTGGGCGGCTGGAGCAAGAAGACCAGAGGGTGAAGAAGCACTATGGCCGTTGGATGGACATCATACGGTCACTGGAGTATTGACTAAGTTGACAAAGCCCTCCGTCCCCGTCAACTTAGTAGGCCCACAAGTTAGCCCAACAATATGGTGGGTCCCAGCTAGCAGGGGGTATTCATTTTTTGGGTGTAATAAGGAGGCACTTCCTTGCATGCGAAGATATAGCTGGTGGGTCCGACCTATCAGCAGGGGGAATGTTTTTTCGTGAAATACAGAGGCCCTTGTCGGTGTCAAAACTGGCAGATCTCGGGTAGGGGGTCCCGAACTGTGCGTCTAAGGCTAATGGTAACAGGAGGCTGGGGACACGATGTTTACCCAGGTTCGGGCCCTCTCGATGGAGGTAATACCCTACTTCCTGCTTGATTGATCTTGATGATATGAGTATTACAAGAGTTGATCTACCACGAGATTAGAGAGGCTAAACCCTAGAAGCTAGCCTATGGTATGATTGTTGTTGTGTCCTAGGGACTAAACCCTCCGGTTTATATAGACACCGGAGGGGGCTAGGGTTACACAGAGTCGGTTATAGAGAAGGAGATCTACATCTGAATCGCCAAGCTTGCCTTCCACGCCAAGGAGAGTCCCATCCGGACACGGGACGAAGTCTTCAATCTTGTATCTTCATAGTCCATCAGTCCGGCCAAATCATATAATCCGGCTGTCCGGATACCCCCTTATCCAGGACTCGCTTAGTAGCCCCTGAACCAGGCTTCAATGACGATGAGTCTGGCGCGTAGATTGTCTTCGGCATTGTGAGGCGGGTTCCATCTTCGAATACTCCAAGATAATTTCCGAACACAAGGACCGTGTCCGGCTCTGCAAGATAAATTCCATACACCACCGTAGAGAGAATAATAGACCACAAATCTAATCTACTGACAACTCTTCGTAGCATGACACCACGCCATGGCCCGACTCTTATTCGAACCATTTTTTACAACCAGCTACCGCACACATTACGAGGCAGTTCCATCTGCACGTCTTGTCGAAGCAAAGATCGTGTCCCTCTTATCACGTGATCCTCATCAATACGGGTATGGGTAATCCAACCGTGCCTGTTGGCATGACTCCGTGTTTTTAGGCAAGTCCCGAACGGTTACGCTGGGGATGTTTGATAGTCTTCCCCCTTTATAGAGGGGTCGAGGCCTATCCCTCTATCTCCACACTTGCGCCTTCTCGCACCTCGAGTTCCAACACCCAAAGCTCAAGCTTAAGTGCCTCGGATCTTCGATCATGTCTGGATCCGACCATCAAGGCTAGTGGATGGCTTCCTCTGTCACACAGGAGGATATTGCAAAGCTCAGGGAGGCCGGGTATTTGACCGCAGATGTTAAGCACAGGCTTCCCGCCCCCGAATAGGTTATCCCTACTCCCGAGCACAAGGAGAGCATCGTATTTGTCTCCCACTTCCTCCGGGTTTTGGGCTTTACTCTTGATCCCTTTGTGAGGGGGCTCATGTTCTACTACGGGCTAGATTTCCACGATCTAGCTCCGGATTCCATCCTCCACATCTTGTCATTTATTGTCGTGTGCAAAGCCTTCCTCCACATCACCCCCCACTTCGGCCTATGGCTCAAGACTTTCAATATGAAGCCGAAGATGATTGAGGGGCGACACGCAGAGTGCGGAGGCGCCACAATAAGCAGGAACACCAATGTCTCGTGGCCCGAAGGCTCCTTCCCGGAGGTATCTGATTTATGGCAATGGAGGTGGTTCTATGTCACAGCTCCTCGAGGCTCAAAGTGGGTGGCCGTCCCCGCCTTCCGCTCGGGCCCTTTGCCTCAACTGGCATCATGGGCCAATGTGGGACTGAACTGGGGGCCTACAAATGATGTTCTGACGTTGTAGAGCCACATTCGGGAGCTTCTCGAGAGGGACATTAGTCTTGTCAAAATAATCCAGGTAATGCTAGTTCGGCGGGCCCTGCCGTGCAAACGTCGACCTCTCCGGATGTGGGAGTTCAATCCAGAAGGTCCGCGAACCGTTCAGCACTTCCTTGGCATGACACCCGAAGGAATGTATAAGTTGTTCTTCGGACCACGAATAAAGTGTTCGGACACCATCGAGGATGCGGGCCTGAGCTGCAATTGCCCAGATACCCAAGTAAGTAACCCTATAACCAAACACTTTGCTTATATTTGTCATAGCATTGTTCTGAATACTGTCCGCGATCAGGATTGGCTTAGTAAGGCAGAGAGGATCAGGTGTCCGGCCCCGCTTCCGGAAGGCCCGCCCGGTCCGGCAATAGCCAGGATGCCTTAGCGGGCGCTAAGACAAGTGCCATCGGAGAAAGGCGAAGGGAAGAGCGGAGAAGCCAAGAGTGAGCCTCATACATTGTGCATCCGAGCTGGGGGAATTAATGTCTCCACGGAGGAGGAGAATCGGGGAGGTGAATCTGAGGTTTCCTCTCCCGCGGGAAGAAGAGGACCGCTTCCGAAGACTTGGAAACGGGGGCGCCTAAACAAGGGAAGAAAACTTCACCAAAGGGCCCTGCCCCGAAGGGCATTCTTACCGCATAGTGCCCGCTAATGGGCCAGCCCTCCACCGAGTTGTAAGTTTAATAAACAAGAAGCTTATTGCTTTTTTCCTCTGAGAGTAATAACCGGGACTATCGTGGAATTAACATGGCAGATGTCCTTAGTGTCAGGACTTAGTCGCGAGGCCAACGCATCTATGTGGTAGCTTGAGAGGGGTTGATTGGGACGAGAGACGCAACACAAGACAAGGGTTTAGACAGCTTCGGTCCCCGGGAAACATCATCCGGTAATAACCCTACATGCTGTTTGAGGCTAGATCTCATTATGCTCATGAGGGAGTCGCCGTAAACCGGCTCTCCTCTAGTTGTGTCTAGCCCTAGAGATTGTTTTCTGTTGCCTTCTCCCCCTTTGGGGAGCCCTGCCCCTCCTTATATGAGTTAGAGGGGCGGGTTACATGTGGAGTCCTATTAGGATTAGGACTAGTCTACCTTCTAATACAAACCGGATACAAGTCCGGGTCTTAACTCCTTGTAGGATAATATTCCTTGTGCTTTCCTCATAAACCGGCCTGCCATTAGCATAAACCAGCCTTCTGGGCCTTGGGCCTTGTCATCCGTCTATCCCGCCCACCGGGTTACCAGTGAGTCATAATGTTCAGGTAGGTTGCTTCTAAACCGTCTGGCCATGGCGGGTCACCAATGAATCGCTGAGTGTAAACCGTCTCAAGTAAACCGCCAACTCCGGCCGGGTCATATCTCCGGCCGGTTCATACCGCGGGGTATATCCCCGACATTAGCCCCCAGTTTAATTTGGATTCATCCATGTTAAACTGATCATGTAAAACAAACACAAGAACAAACTTGGCGGCTTGTGCTCCGAGTTAAAGGTTCTTATAAACCGGCGCTTCATCATCCTTAAATCCTTGTCATTTCTTCCTTTTAGAAAATCTAGGTCAGTAGACCAGCTTCATAATCAATTTGCTTGTAGAAGAAACATTGTAAATAAAGAATCCATTTGACTCGGCCTTCAATACTCTGACTTGTACAAAAATATTGGTCTTGGAATATTCAACTGATACTCAGTCGGTTTGAAGATGTAGAACTTGCTGATCTATGATTTCCAAAATCGCCAGGTTACAAAAACCGATAATTCCGAGTTATGATTGTTTCCAACGCCGGTTC